>NC_081408.1:136464645-136764645 GCF_030272615.1 Cryptomeria japonica | reverse complement strand
CTCATTTGATGCATTCACTGAGATGTTGATACTTGAGCAATATAAGTTGACTAAGATGGGGATTCTAAAATCTTCAAAGTCACAAGCATTGGTGGCTAATAGAGGGAATCAAAGCAATCAAGGAAAAGGAAAGAACCAAAAGCAACCTAAGTCTAAACCACAACAAGATAGAGCACAATCCTCCTCTCCGCAATAAGGTGATTCTAAATCCTCACCTAAGAAGGAATCTAGGACAACCTTTTTTGTGCATATTGCAAGAAGTCAGGACATGATGAGCATCATTATTACATGAAGGATATTGATGAGTTGAAGAATCTTCTTGAGAAGAACAAAATCAATTTGCCTTCTATAAACATGTCTACATCGACTTCTTCTTTAAAAGAAAAGGATAAAGGAAAGGGACAAGCTCTTTGTGCTACTACAAGTCATGATTCAGGGAGATGGCTTCTAGATTAAGGGGTTTCTCATCATATGGCATCTTTGTAGTCTATGTTCTCTTCATTTGAACCCTACCACATGCCACCAATTTTGATGGGCAATCATACATACATGGATGTGATTGGGAAAGGATCTATTGCCATTGTGGATAACTCCTTCAATGATGTGTTGTGTGTACCCCACTTGACAAAGAATCTTCTTTCCATCTATCAAATCACACATGGGGCAATGCAAAAAACTGTGGAGTTCACACCTGATTCATTCATCATTAGAGACTTGGAGACTAGAGCTATCATTGCAACTGGAGTGGTTGATCATGCATCTCGGTTGTACTCCTTTTCACGTTTTGGTTCTATTGATGAGGTTGATTCTTCCTATGATGACGATTCAGATTTTGAGGAGAACTTTGGGTACTTGAACTTGGGGATTGTCACATGTGACCCCATTCTTGAGCCTTGCATTTCATCTCCTCCTCTTGATATCACATCACCTATTGCACCTGATTATGTAGCTAGTGCGACAATTTTGCCTTCTTGTAATTTAATGCAGCAGGATATTCGTTGTCTTCCAGCTTCAGTTGATTGGGATGACTACTTGATAGACATTGCAGGTTGGGTTGTGGAGTCCTACATTGCAGATTTGGGAGACATCATTGATGATATTCATCTTCTCTTTGATGAAGATTATCCTTCTTCTATTATTGCGAGGGAACACTCTGACCCTCTTGTGCATTCTCTACATGATCATTCTTTCAAGGTTTCCATGATTGTGGTTACTTTTGTACAATAGTTTGAGGAGGTCTCTTTATCTTTAGAGAAGACATGTGAGTCTTTGGGACTTGTTCTACATTCATCTTCACTATATCTTGGAGTCCCTTTTTTAGCAGTATGGAGAAATTCACCATCTTTGGAGGGGGTACTCTTCAGCATCAACATGGGGACACTTGAGCAGTTTTTAGAGATTCTATTTATCATGCATTTTATCCCTATATCTTCCCTTCATGATTGGGGAGACTTCATGGATACACCTTTGCTTTTGTTTCTTCCTAAGGGGAGGAACATTGTTCGATGTCCATGGAGCAGTTTCTTCATTCATCTTCGAGCTTCTACCATTGGTGCATATTCTACATTGAGGGGGGGGGGGGTCGCTAGTCTCTCTTCTTCTTCTATCATATGGGGGGGAATTTTTCCTCAAATGGGGTTTTGTCCTTCTCATACTTCTTTGAGAGTTTCTTTGTATATAGTTTTCATCTCTATTTTTTGGGGATGGTTTTTTCTCTTTCCCTTCTTTATGAGAGATTGCATTGGTTTGTGTGCATTTACATTTGTACATAGGTACGTAACATAGCCTAGTAGCTGGGACCCATCTTACATTGCTTAGTTGCATTGAACACTTAAGTGCATTCCCCTAAGTTGCACTTAAGGGTGGGTGTTGGTGTAGTTAATTATTCATGCTTGATATTATTACATCTTACTTAACTTTACTTAGGATAATGCATTTCATAGTATTTTGGGTATGAGACACTTGGGTGTTTGTGCCACATTGGGATAGTGTGTTGTAGGAGAATTTCCACCTCTTGTGGAATATTATATCGTTTCTCTTACTTACCCCTACTTATCCCTATCTACCCTTGTTTCTTATTGAGCCGCATGTCATGATTGTGTGCTCACATATCCATATAGCCTTGCATATATAAGAAGGCTCATATTCATTATATGTAACTTTTGATGATCTATCTATTGATGAGAATATAGTTTATTCCTGTCCTATATTTTGTCTCTCTATTTTTTACTTTTCATTGAGCTCTTGCTCTTGGCAAAATGTCACAAAAAATTTCTTTAATTTTTAAAAAGTCTTAAGAAAATAAAAAAATCAAAATCAAAATTTATTTCATAACTTTGAGAAAAGAAAATCTGTTTACAATAAAACTTTCTCTAAATTTAGTTTAGATTTAAATGAAGTCACCACAAGTGAAAAGAAAAAATCTACCCATGTTATAAAGAAAGTGAACATTAAATTTAAATTATTAGTACTTGTCGTAGGCAATACAATTGCCTTTAGTGAAGTTGCTTTATTCAATTAGTTTGCACCAATCAAAACTAATTATTAATTTTTCTTAAAAAAAGAAAAAATTGGTGTTATAGGAGCAAATTTTTAGGGATGATAGACTTTTTAGGTTTATTTTTTATTTCTTTGTATTTTAAAAATTGAATTGTCTATTTTAAATAGTTTTTCTCATTTTTTATCATTTATAATATTGTAAATAAAATATTTTTTCTAGATAAACATATAAATTTTAATAATTATTTTTAATATCAAAATATAGATAATATTTAATCAATTATAAGGATTTCATTTAGTTTAAATGAAATTAAATTATAAATTAAATACAAATATTTCTATTAAAAAATAAACCTAATTATTATTATTTTTTTGGGCAAAAGTGGACGAGCCACAAATATATATTATAATTATAATAGACTGGTTCAAGAGCTCCAGGAGGAAAGAACCTCTAAGTCCATTTCTATAATAAACGTAATTATTATATGTATTCTTTATAATTATATTTTATATAATGTTTGAAATCGTTCTTTTTTTAATACTTTTTGAAAATCATACATTTTTTAATCATTTTAATATATAAAATAATTAAATAACTTTAAGTTACAAATTTAAATTTTGCTTTTAAGAAAAATATATATTTTCACTATAAATTTTTTATTATATTATAATTATTATGTCGAATCATTCTCTATATGAGGTGAACCACCTACTTATTGAAATCAATGGTTTAAAATTGGGGAGAGAATTGTGAGATTTTTCCAAGATCAAGAGGTAATGGAAAGCACAAATAAGAGAGAACAAAATAGATGATATAAATAAACTGTATTCTATCAAGATGAAAATACTGATCAACTAGATCATCAATCGTTCAATGAATATGAGCCTGCTTATATAGGCAAGGCTATATGGATATGTGAGCACACAAACATGACATGTGGCTCAATAAGAAACAAGGGTAGGTAGGAGAAACAATATAATCTTCCACATGAGGTGGATCAACCATTGAATTTGGAGTGTAACAACAATATATGTCCATAAAAGGTGGAAATTCTCCTACACACACTATCCCAATGTGGCACAAACACCCAAGTGTCTCATACCCAAAATACTATGAAATGCATTTCCTAAGTAAATTGAATCAATGATCGCGCCACTCTCCAAGTCTCTAATGATAACTGAATTAGGTGTGAACTCCACAATTTTCGTAGTTGCCCCATGTGTGATTTGATAGATGGAAAGAAGATTATTTGTCAAGTGGGGTACACACAACACATCATTGAAGGAGTTATCCCCAATGGCAATGGATCCTTTCCCAATCACATCCATGCATGAAGACTATAAAATTAATCACTTAAATTATATTAATTTTAAAAAAGAGATCTTTTCTAATAAAAATAAAAAAAAATACATTTTAATATTATTTATTAGATAATGGTCATCTATTTCCAAATTTGATTGTGTGTGATTTTTTGGATCAACGTTTCAGATCACACTCCGTGATCCATCATTAGGATGGAGTGTGATCCGAAACGTTGATGCAAAAATTCTCACACAATCAAGGATATATATATATATATATATATTCTCTTTTTTTTGTAGTTATTCATATTAGTTTTTGTCACCTCCTTTCCTTTTTTTATATTTTTTCATTTTTGGTTGGGAGTAGTTTTTGTGTTGTTTGACTTTTTTTTTGTATTCATATTTATAATTTTATATATATACTGTTGTATTTAGGTATCTAGGTAAATGCACATACATACATATACATTTTTTCATGTTGCTCTTTAGTGTTCTCTCTTTGTCCTTCATTTTTTGGTTTTATATTTATTATGTTTACTATTTTTGGCCTTTTGTTCTCCTCTATCCTCGTGTTCACACTTCTTTTTATTGTTGTTTTGGTCTGCATATCAGTATCTTTCAACTCCTTAAACTCTCTTGCATCCTGATGATGAATCACGGAGTGTGATTTGAAAAGTTGATGGTAAAAAGTTGCTCACACAATCTAATCCAAAAACTTGCATACAAGATTAGAATGGATTGTGGAAATCTGTTAGCTTTGATGATATATTCAGTTAATTTAAATATTAAATGTTAATGAAATTGAAGTAATAATTAAAGAGAATACATTGTATTAAATAGAATATAATAAATTTAATGTATTAAATAATATTTGAGAAGGTTAATATTTGTTAAAGTTATTTTCCAATGGAGAGGAGTGGAGGTGGAGAGGAGAAGGGGAATGGTCAGGCCCAAAATTCAAACTTTTAAGGCAGGAGAACTAGATCAGCAGCAGGACAGCTTGTAGCAGGCGACTCAGGGAGCCCTTTGAAGGGGGAGAGTTCAGATGGTAAGGAACCCGATGCCCATTTGAATTCGGGGGACCCAAATCATGTGGGGAGCGGATTGAAGTAGACAAGGTGAACTGTCAGGTTCAAAATTCAAACTTGTTGGGTGGCAAACCTAAAGAAATATTAGGACAGTAGGCGGCAAGCAGTTTAGGTAGCCCTGTGGAGGGAAAATAATCTAATCTGAAGGATCTCGAGGTCCCTTTGAACTTGGGGGACCTAGATGGGGGCCCCTGATTGAGCGGACCCATTGGTAAATGGTCCTCTCTATTTCACATCAAACCCAAAGGTAAGTTGTCCTTGCCTCCAGTTAAAAATACATCAAATATTTCTCAGGGAAAGTTCGCCATTTCCATTCCGAATCAATTTATAGATCAAAATATTGCTTGGATGGAAAGTACCTTGATAGTTAAATTCTTTGGGGTGAGACCTAACACTGAGGTTGTTCATGGATCTGTCAAGAGAAAATGAAATTTGAAAGGACAGGTTGATGTGGTTGCTATGAATAAAGGTTGTCTCTCCTTCTCTTTTTCATGTGAGGAAGATCATAGACAAATCCTTTGTAATGGAACCTGGTTGATAGGTAAATATCTAATGTATATCCAGAAATGGTACCCTAATATGGGCTAGGATGATAAGTTTGTGGTCTAGGTGCCAGTCTCGATAAAGCTACCTAGGCTTCCTATGGAATATTGGGAGGAAGATGTGTTTGCTAGGATAGCCAATGCTTTTGGGGAGCTTCTTTCCATTGACCTGGTCACGGCATCCAGAAGAAGACTCATTTATGCTAGAATCTGTGTAGGGGTTGGGCCTGAGATAGATATGCTAGAGGAAATATAGATAGATTCAAAACTTGGCAAATGGATGTAGAATATTGTTTATGAATCAATCCCTTTTGCTTATTTTCACTATAAGAGAGTTGGGCACTAGGCTAAAAAATGCCCAAGCAATGTTGCCAAAAATCAAACCCAAACTAAAGTTTGGAAAAAGGTGGAAAAGAACCCAAATACCAAGATAGAAAATACTTTGAAAGCTTCTCCTTCTAATGGTTTGGATGAGGAGATATAGTCCTAGGTTCGAAGAATCGAGGAGGTATTAGCCAAGGAATCGGGAAATGAAATGGAGAAAGGAGAGCAAGATAAGATTTTCCAGTAGGGGAAAAGTGGAAGGGATTCTAATGATGGAGAAAGGAAGTCACAAGACAATAATCAAAATAATCAAAAGGATATGAAAAAACAAAACTTAGCTCAGAGTGAGAAACGAGATAGTAGTCAAATGGATAAGGGAGATAGTCAATCCAAAGACAATAAGGAAGAGGGAGACAATTTTAACTCAGAAGGAATATCTTCTGGGTCAAAAAATGGACCAAGCTAGATCCAAGATGCTCAACCTGACAATATCCTTGAGCAAGGGCTCTCGGAGATATCTTTAGCCTCTCTGGCTCAAGTCAAGTTGACTTTCCTAGAGGAAAATGAACTAAGATGGGAAAATAAAGAAGATATAAAAAAGGCTCTAGGAAAGAGTGGGACAAAGCAGGAGGAGGAAGAAGTAATGGAGGATAAAAGAAATAACAATAAAAAAAACAAAACAATAACAATAACACCACCACCAGAAATACCAAAAGCAGACTAGGGGATGTGGGGGCTCATCATACATCACCTGGAAGATATTCAAATGCAAAGAAGAGGACCATGGAAACCAGCAAGAATTTAGCAGACGGTACTCAAAGAACCATCTTTGAGATAGGTATTTCTAAAAAATCATAAAGATTATCTCCTAGAATATTCAAGGATTGAATAATCCTCACAAACATGATTTAATAAAAAGTATGATTAGAGACAAAAATCAGGATTTTTTTTGGTTCAGGAAACCAAAATGCCTAAGGATAAGGTTGAATGTTTGAAAATGTTTAGTAATGGTGGAGTTAGTGGTGGTAGTTTAGAAGAGGCATCTGGTGGTATTGCTACTTTCTGGAATAAAATAATGTTAAAGGAGAAGTGTTGATTCAATATAACAACTTGGCTTGCATTAGATTTAAGCATTTGAAAGAGGGAACTTCATGGGTCTTGACTAATGTGTATGCCCCTAAGACCAAAACTAGTAGAAGTGATTTCTAGAAAAGATTATCCTCGCTTAGAAGTAAGTTTGTTGAAGATAGCTGGATTATTATGGGGATTTCAATACCCCTTTGAGGGAGAATGAGAAGAAGGGAGGAAACCAAACCAATCTGGATAGCAGATTAGATTTGATGGAGTTTATCATTAGTCATGCTCTCCATGATCTGGATTTGCAAGGAGTTAAATATACCTAGACCAACAAAAGGAGTGGTGAAGACTTAATTCAAGTCAGACTCGACAGAGCTTTAATATCTCTAGATTGGTTTAATTCTAGTTTTTGTTCTTTATCTGCTCATATTAGGGCCAGGTCGGATCATTATCCTATATCCTTTATGGGTGATGCCAAGAAGAGAAGAAGACATTTCCCTTATAGATTTGAGAGAATGTTGACAAAACACTTGGACCTGGAAAGAAAAATCAAGGAATGGTGGTAGGTTATAATTGAAGGAAATGCTATATATAAGGTGGTCAAATAGTTGAAGTTTGTGAAAGATAATGTTAAAAGATGGAATAAGGAGTCCTTTGGGAACATTTTTGTTTCCAAAGCTACCATTCTCTTAGATCTAAAAGATATACAGGATGAGATTCATAATAATGGCTACATCAAGGTCTCTAGAGAGGTTGGAGATGAGATTCTCATGAAATATCATGACATTATAGCTAAAGAAGAAAAATTCTGGAAATAGAGGTCGAGAAATATTTGGTTGAAGGAAGGGTATAGAAATACCAAATACTTTCATATGTCCACTTTGAAACACAAGGAAATCAATAGGATATCTCAACTTAAAGTCAATGGTAGAACTATTGAAGATGAAGATTCTATAAGGAAGAAATCCCTGGAGTTCTTCTCTGATCTCTTGACTAAGGATCAGAACCTGGACCTTTAGGCTCAAAAGGACCTTATGGACTATATCCCTTCTATCTTGGACGCTGATCAGAATTCATAACTTACTGCTATACCATGTAATGATGAGATTCTGAAAGCTATCAACTCTTTTGAAGGTAACAAGGCCGGGGCCTGGATGGTTTCCCTATGTTCTTTTTTCAAATGTATTGGCATATTGTTGGAAGTGATGTGTCTAGTGCTGTGAAAGAATTCTTTGGTGCGAGGAGAATTTTGAAATAACTGAATGGTACTTTCATTTCTCTTATTCCCAAAAATATGGGTGCTGATACTATGGATCTTTTTAGACCTATTAGCCTATGCAATTCTTTCTAGAAGATCATCTCAAAGGTTTTGACCTCTAGAATCTTGACTTTGCTCCCCTCTATCATTTCTCCCCAGCAAAGTGGCTTTATCCTTGGGAGACAAATTTTGGATTCGATAATCACGGTCCATGAAAACATTCACTCTCTCTCTAGTGCTAAAAATGAAGGCTTCCTTTTGAAGCTTGACTTATCTAAAGCCTATGATAGAGTTGATTGGGGCTTTATGATGAATGATCTCTCTTCTTTTGGTTTCTGCTCTAGAAGTATCTGTCTTATTATGCAATTGGTTTCCTCTGTTTCTTTTTCTATTTTGATCAATGGGTCTCCTTCCCCCTTTTTCAAATCCTCAAGGGGTCTCAGACAAAGGGATCCTCTATCCCCAATTCTTTTCATTATCATGCCGGAATGTTTGGGAAGATTTATTGGTAAAATTATTGAGAAGTGAGAGTTTTGTGGGCTGAAACCTTCATCGGCCGACCAAGTTTGCTCCCATTAGCAATTTGTGGATGACTCTATTATTATGGGGAACTCTTTACTGAAATATTCTAGGAGCTTAAAGAAAGATTTGGACAGATATGAGATAGCTATTGGGCAATTGATAGATTGGTCTAAAAGTTTTTTCTATTTCATAAACACTCTAGAAAGAAGACAAATAAAGACTAGTAACATTTTGGGATGCCGATTGGGGAATCTTCCTGCTTCCTATCTTGGGCTCCCTTTATGTCAAGTTCCTCCTGATACTTTCTAGGTTGCTCTTGTGGATAAATTTCATAGGAAGTTAGCTAGATGGAAAGGCTCTTTGCTCAGCCAAGCTGGTAAGGTCCAGCTTTTGAAATCTATTCATCAGAGTATTCCTCTTTATGCCATCAGTATTTTTAGAATCCTTGCCAAGTTTGTGGAGGCTATTGAAAATATTCAAAGAACTTTTCTATGGATAGGGGTTGAGAAAAAGAAGAGAATGAATCTAATTGTGTGGGATAAGATTTGTAAACCTATAAGAAAGGGAAGACTAGGCCTTAGAAGAATCAGAGATATGAATGAGTTTCTCATGGCTAAGAAAATATGGAGAAGTTATAACACTAAGAGAGAATGGAAATTGATATGGGACAATAAGTATTAAAGACAGTTCCTTACCCTTCAAAGTTTCCTCAATGCAAAAGATATCCTGATTGGTTCTAACATCTAGGAAAATGTTACAAGAAATAGAGATCTAATTGCTAAAGGTGTGAAATGGAAGGTGGGGAAGGGTAACCTCATTAAATTCAAGGAAGACACTTAGTTGTTTGACTCCTTGTTAAGCGATAGTCCTGATTGGGGCAAGTTTCAGGATCAGTGTAAGGAAAAATGTGGTACTATGGTGGGTGACTACTGGAATGTTGGATAGTGGAAGGAATTATCCTCAGTTGATCCTTCCCTTGATAATCTGAACAAAATTATGAGTTCTATGGTGGTGGTGGATGATGATGACCAGATAATCTGGAAACTTACTGCAGATGGTAAATTTTTTGTCGCCTCTCTCTATAATTAGTATTTCTCTAATCTCGAGAGCCCTTGTTGGGCTAAGGCTTGGGTGAAAGGCCTTATTCCCAAAATTTTGACTATGGATAATCTCAAAACCAGAGGATTTTGTATGCCTAGTGTTTTTCATCTTTGTATACAGAATGAGGAAAGCATTAATCACTTGTTTTCTCATTGTCCCTTCTCTACTGGTGTCTGAGCTAGATGTCTGGATAACTTCAATATCAGTTGGGTCTTTCAGAATCTATCCAAGATGTTTTTAATTCCTGGCATCACCCTTCAAGGAATCAGTCTATAATTCTGTTATGGAGATTGGATTTACCTCATATTTTCTAGGGAATATGGAAAGAGAGAAATGAAAGAGTGTTCAGAGATAAGGCATCAAAAGCTCAAATAGTTTTTGAGAAAATCAAATGACATATGGTGGACAATATCTACATCACAAGTGGATAGCCAACCCCAAAGATCAAGATAATCATATCATTTTCAAGAATTGGAGATTAAAGGGAAGTGGCATCTTTTAGGCTAACCCTAGAGAAGATGTGAAATGGGAAAGCCTTCCTCATGGATGGATGAAAATTAACTTCAATGGTGCTTCTAAGGGTAACCTCGCAATGCGGGGTGTGGTGTGGTTTTAAGTGATGAATGGGGAAAATGCAAAACCATTAAATGTATTCCTATTGGTAGTCAAACTAATCATGTTGTTGAGGCCATTGCTACTTATCATGGGCTGGTTCTAGCTAAGGAAGCCAATTGTACCAGAGTTTGGTGTGAAGGTGACTCTTTGAACATTATAAACTGTTTGAATAATGTTTTCCTAACCTCTTGGTCTATACACAATGCCATCAAAGCTGCAAAGGAAATTAGTGAAACCTTTGATATGTATGTTTTTACACATGTTTACAGGGAAGCCAACATGTGTGCTGATTGGGCTGCCAACTTAGCTTGTCTTTCTGAGAAAATCATTACCATTTATGGTGAGAGAAATCTTGCATGTGAGGCAAAATCCTTATTTGAACTAGACTGTATCGAGATGAAGCAACGTGACATCATTACTCATAATTCTTAATTCCTTTTCCCCTTTTTTTGATGATTGATCACAACGACGGTGTTGATTATTTATTTAATAGTCATATCATATTAACAAGGCACGGATTCTGGGTTGTTTTTCTGAACAATAACAGATACCAGAGAGGAAATATTGAAGCCGAGATTAGGAATTCTTGTGATTTTGAAGGAAAAATGGGAGGGAACAAAAAGAGGTTTGAACCAACTTCTTGCTTGGAGTGGAATAAAAACAATGAGGTTTGGGAGATTCTTCAAGAGGGAGGATTAAGTGTTTTCATGGAGAGGCTCTGCAGCAAAGACCCTACAGTTACCAAGCATTTCATAAAGAATTGGAAGAATGGCAAGGTTTTGGTTGACACCTAGATGATGATGGTGGATGAAGATATCATTGTTGAAGCTACAATGATAATTAAAGATGGTATTAAGTTTAATAGAGATCGAAGTATTTATGATAAGGCGGGGAATAGATTTCCTATCACAGATGGTGAAAAATACAAATTGGTGAAGGTGGATAGCTCCTACCACTCCCCTAAGCGTATTTGTAGGCCATGGAGGTTTATGTTGTTTGCTACCATCACCTACATTACTATGGATGGAAGATTCATGAGGGCTTACGGGCACCATTTCATGCTGCTTAACCACTTCCGCCATGGTGAAAAGGTAAGTCTGCCTTATTACTTAGCTTGTTCAATGGATCATACTATTAAAGAAATGCAGAAAGACCCTCAAGGTGACCATGCTCTTAATTAGGGTCTTATTGTTTTAGTTTACAAATTTTTGAAAGGGAAATCCATTGAGAAACCCATTAGAGGTAAAAATACCAGGGATGATGACACGAAAAGTGAGTATAGTGGTTTCAACCACGACTCTAAAACTGAAGGTGAGTCTAAGGATCTCAACAAAAAGGAGAAGACTAAGGGGAAAAGAAAGAGGATTGTTGTTGATTCTGACCTCTCGGACTTCGAGGATGAGTCCTTTGATGAGAAATTTATCAAAAGCAAGAAAGGAAAGGGAATGGGAAAACAAACCTAGAGGAACAAGAATACCTGTAGGGAGAGTAACAAGGTGAAAAGGCAGATACTGATTTCTTTTGATGAGGATGTAGAGGAGGATAAAAATGACAATACAAAGGGTAAGGAGAAGGATGAGATTCTGGATGTGGATCGTGGTGAGGACATGAGTACTCAAGGATTGCAGAATGAGGGCCAAGAGAATAAAATGGTAAATCCTAGCGACTGTCATGGGGATAATGATAGCATTAAGGGATTTTGTGAAACTATCAGCAAAATTGCAAAATATATCAGCAACCTAAAGAATTATATTAATGTTATAAAAAATTCTACGATAGGCAAGAAGCCTCTTTCTGAAAATGTTAAAGAATTAGGGGTTGCAATCAACAATGCTGAAGCTATTAAGGCCATGGTTGGTAAAATTCTTGAGAGAGAAAAGAAGGTTAAGGAAATGAAAGGGAATAGAGAGGCGAATGGGCTAGAAACTACCATGAACAACCTAGTCAATAGAGTCAACAAGATGGAATTAACTGTGAAGAGAATTGCTGAACAAAATTTCTAGATTCTTAAGGCCTTTGTGGATAATATGAATATTCTGATCAACAGATTTGATCACATTAAAGACAAAGAGGGTGACAAAGACCAGATGGAGAAAAAGGGTCATGAGAAGAGAACTAGGGCCAACACTAGGAAATAGGGTGATATCAAGGGACGAGAGCTAGATGAATTAAAGAACTCTACGGACAACATGAAGCAGATGGTGGTTTATGCAAAAGATATTATGAAAAATATTTAGTTGTCTCTGTCTTTGTCTTTGTGTTGTCCTTTTTCTATCCTTTAGCTATCTTAGTATGAATTTCTACGTTTTGAGTTCCCTTTTTGTTTTGGTTGGGAATTATTTTTTGTTTTGGTGATCAGGCATGGTTATCTTTCGCTTTAATGTTTTATCTTTCTCTTGATTTGTATTATGGTTCGAGTTCCTTTCAAAAACCTATTTTTACTTAATCAAAACATTTGTTCAATAATAATCATTTTATAACATTAATAATATTCATAAGGGTCAATTTTTTGTTAATATAAGAATGAACATGTAAAAATTTTAGTATATTTGAAAATAGGAGATTTACAAAAAATTGCAAGTAAAAGAAATTGCATTGCTAAATATTTAAAATAAAAATATTAATTATTGTGGCCACCATACATTCATACAATCTATTGGCATGGTAAATAATGGTATATAATTACCATACTTATTTGTTTTAGTAATAATTTGTGGCTCAAAGTCTGACAATTGGATCATTTGAACTACTCTTCCTTGAATATTATATAATGATAATGTTTCTCCCATAATTAATATGCTTCTGTTGTTATGGATTGCTACTCTAAGAATCTAGGTAAATTGATGTGTAAAGAAGGCCATATATTTCTTTGGTGACCTTCTCTATTATCTTTGTCTAACTTCCATATTCTATGATATTCTTTGTCAAATAGTAGCAAGTAATTGTCACATCTAGCTAGTTCCCAAGATGTTGTAAAATTCTTCCAATGAATCATAACATCATAATAGTTTTCATAAGCTTTCCTTTGTACTTCTTCTAGGTTGAAAATTGCTTTTGGCAGGTACTTTGTCGTAGGATCCACCGATGATGGTAATATTGTCCAAGTTAATGTAGCATAATCAAATTTGATAACCTAACCATTGTTTGTATGATTTCTCATCCAATAAAATATGTCCTTATAACAAAAACTCTTCCAAAAGGATAGTAACAATTTTCAACAAATAGTTGAGTCCAATCATCAAATTTTGACTAGTAAATCTCAATATAGCATTGACTAGTCATACTCTTGTAGTACTGTCCAAGCAAGACTACAATTTGATTACTAGAAGAAACAAAACTGGTTGCCATGAGATCAATACATAAAGTGGTTGTGATTTGTCTTATACTCGACAGTTCTATC
Organism: Cryptomeria japonica; assembly: GCF_030272615.1. Lineage (NCBI taxonomy): Eukaryota > Viridiplantae > Streptophyta > Pinopsida > Cupressales > Cupressaceae > Cryptomeria > Cryptomeria japonica. The sequence goes on along the minus strand of NC_081408.1, from coordinate 136,750,917 downwards.
CAAGTTGGATTACTTGTATTAGATTTATTATATATGTAGAAATATGAGTCACTGAGATTTCTCCATTTCAAACAACAATATATATCATCTAAAATTGCCTCAATGCATTTACAATATCTTGGAAACTTTATTGTAGGTAACATATAGACATTTACATCACCTTCAATAATCCATGATTGTATCACTTTGGACCCAAAAGGAAAAATGTGCAGCACAAAATTATATCTATGAGGAGAATGATCTTCAAATACATTTTCAAGACAATCAGGTGAAGAAAGTAACTATTTCCATCTCCTTAAAATAAATCTCATTCTTGATAATTGCCTTGTAGATAATTTTGATATAATAATCAACAACAACTGTTCGGGTAAGTTTTTTTTTTTTTAAGGCAAAAGTGGCAAGCCACTAAAATATATATATGTATTAATAAAAAACTCGTTCAAGAGCTCAATAGGGAAAGAAAAAGAAAGAAAACTATATATCCTTGCTTAATTACAATGAATAAAGGGGAATCATAGCTACAAGAAGAACTACCTTCACTACCAGTTACCACTAAACTTGAGCACCGGTTTACAATTTTGTATGTTGGTTCACTGTAGATCTACCATGACAACTGGACACCGGTGAGTAGATGTGTTAATCGGTTTGTAGTAACTTAAGGATCTTGTTTACTAGCTGACTATGTAGCAAATTTTGTTGCCAATTGGACTACACCAGATGGGGTAAACCAGATAGGGAACCGGTTGAGCAATTGACAAAACTATACCGGTTAGGTTGTGGCAGTTTAGAAGAACCGGATATGGTAGATTGGAAGGGTTGAACCAGTGAGGCTATATCAACTCTCAAAAAAATAAGGGCATTTGAAGGACATCACCTAAAAATTTCCCCCCTTAATCTTCCAAAAAGAGCGTAATCGAAAAAAGAACTTGCTGCAAAATGAAAAATTTGGATCTTCAAAAAGTACTCTGTATTTAGGCCATATTATCTGGTGCAAAATTGGAAAAAATCTACATAAAAACTTCCATCAAATCTTCCCAAATTAACATCGCCCATCATTGCTAAGAAGTACCAGAGACAAAATTATGAAGCCAGAAGTGCATTTTGGGAATTAAGACCATAATTCTTCCATAGGTTGTGGGCATTGATCTTCACTAACTTCATTCAAACTCATATTCTTAAGGTAGAAAATGGGGATTTCCAAGTAGGGCAATGACAAATCCAAAGTGAATTGAGACAAAGGTTGCTAGGTGTGAGCAACTATACTTGATATTCTCGATGGGCCAGGAACATTGTGGTCATGTCCTAAGATCGCTAGGACTGTAGGAAGCTTAGAATAGATCTTGCTTCTTGTCTCTGAGTCGAGAGATCTGCCCATATTCCAAATAGCTTGTTGAAATGGCCAAACTGAGTTTAGGTCCAATGAGCACTTAATACTATGATATATGATGATAAAATCATCTCAGCTCTACAAATAATGTCTCAAGAAGAGACCACCAATGTGTACTTGTCCATTCCAAATATCGTATTTCTAAACTACAGAGAGTAACTTGTTACCCAATGTAAACTTAGGTTTCATGGCCTTATTTGCAATATTCTGTAAACTACTCCAAGATTGAAGTAAGTCGAGGGATTTAGAAAATGGAGACCTTGACTCTGCAACTAATACTTCTTCCTTGTTCATGTATGTCAGATACCTAAGACGTACTCATTACCGGCACATTGTATTGGTGACTTAACTACCGGTTATAGTAAACCGATTGGGCATAGCCGGTAAGGCTATACTGGATAGTTTGAAAGAGTCTATTTCTATCTTGATTAACTGCCAGCAAGGAGGATGAATGAAAGAGTGATTCTCACCAGTTAGGCCACCATCATACTTCCAGCAAGGAGGAGGGATGAAAGATCAAGCAACATGATGTAATAAAGGCAAACATATAGGCTCGTGAGGTGAAGTGTAAATCTTTAAATCAACATGTTGTGAATTGAGAATCATCATTATCTGATCACTTAAGAAAAACCAAAAGGTTAATCCATTTTGTAGAGATCTATAATAATAAAATGGAAAGTGAGCCATTCATTTAAATATTTATTTTTTCAGCATTGACAATGTTTGCTAGTTGAGGAAAATTTTCCATATTAAAATTTGAAAATGAATAATCCACTTCCATCTTGTCACAACCCAAATTTGCTAAGATATCTACTTCTTTATTACCTTCCCTGAATATGTGAGAGATGCAACATTCCTCAAACGAATCTAGTAACAACCATGCTTGATTTAAAATGTAGGAATTTTTTTAGTTAAATGAACATCTCGAAATGCAAGTTTTCACTATAATAGAAGAGTCTCCTTCTACATGGATCCTAAAGAACCTTATTTTTTTTACCAATGTCAATCCATATAATAGGGCAAGAAGTTCTGCAAAATTATTTGTTCCAGGAGGAATAGGAGAAGATTTGACGGCCAAGAGAAGACCTAAGTGATCTCTAATACAAACTCCAATCCCCGAATCACTAGGGTTTCCTCTAGATAAGCCATCAAAGTTTAATTTGACAAGCCAATTGGAGGAGGTTTCCATTTAACTAGATCTCTATTAATTGAATCATTTCCTTGGTCAAATGTAGCACAAAAAGAGGGGATAGTTAGACCTTTCTAATCCTTGATAATGTGACCATCCCAAGATGAAAAATTAAAATTTCTATTTGTGTTCTTGATGTAAGCATTGACCTCTTCTAAATTATATTTCTCAATTCCCTCTAGAACCAATTGAATTGGAGAATCTATCTATCTAAAAATTCTTTTATTTCTTTCCCACTAGATTGACCAGATGACTGTTGCCGAGATACATTTCCAAATGCTTACAAATAAAGAATTTTTGAATAGAGAAGACCAGGATTGGAATAGCTCCCATAAATTATAGGGTAGCAGCATAGATAGATTCAGTTTTTCCAAAACATGAATCCCACATTGTTGAGCAAAGGAACACCTTAGGAGTAGGTGATCTACAATTTTAGTTTCAGCTTTGCATAATACACAAGTGAACAAGTTAGCAATATGTAATCTTTCCAATTTATCACTTGTTAAGATCCTCTTTCTCAAAGCTAACCAGGAAAGGCAACCTACTTTAGGATGGACCACACTATTCCCAAAAAATAAAAAGGATCTACTCTTAGCTTGCTGGTTTTCTATATATCGGGCAGCCACATAACCATCTTTAACTGAGTATTTACCTCTCTTGATTTGAAATATACACTCTTCTTTCTATCAATATTTCCTGAAAACAAATTCTTTGATCATCTCTAATTGACAGATCCCAAGGATCTTTCCAAATGGCTTTCCTTGAAATAGTTTCCACACCAATAACATAATCTATCAAAAATGAGCCCCAAATTTTTTTATAGTTGGAATAGCATCCATTAGGAGCACTAAAAACTTTAAAGGTTGTAGACCATTCCACGAGTCCTCCCAAAATTAAATGCTCTCACCATTGTGAGCCTCCCAAGATACATATCTTGTAATAAACTACCTACAAGACATCATGAAGTTCCAAACAACTGACCCTTTTGGAGGATCAAGAGTTGTTATGACTCGAGATGGGTTTAAAGAATCCAAGTTCTTTTCCTACATGATTCTACACCACTTCGTGTCTATTTTGGAAACCATTTTCCACATAAGTTTTCCCCCAAAAGAAATGTTCCTTTTAGATAAGTCATGTAGACCCACTCCCTCTCCCCCCTTATCATGTGCCATTTCCTGAATTGATATAAGCGGGATCTTTTTTTCTTTTGACATATTGTCTCTCCATAAGAAACCTCTAAAGAGTTTCTCAATCTATTGAATGACTCCAGTAGGGGCTTTGAGGACTGGCATGTAATAATTGGGAATGGCAAACAAGAGTATTTTTATAATAAGTAATCTACCTGATAGGGACAACCAGTGGGCCTTCCATGTGGAAATGGCATTCTTAACTTTGTCTATAATAGATTTCCAATAAGTTAACTTATTGGCACCCACAAAAAAAGGAATGCCTATATATATGGTGGGAAGGCATTCTTGTGACAAAACCCAAGGTATCAAAAATTTTCCTTGTAACAACATCATTTGTATTAAAAAAATAGATCTTTGATTTGTGGGCATTAATTCTATCCCAAAACTGCCATGTAAAGATCCAAAGTTTGCCTAATTTGCTTTGCCTCCTGAATGTTGGATTTACCAAACAATAGTGTGTCATGAGCAAATAAAGAATTTTTGACTGACATAGATGTTCCTTCAATATGAGCTCCCCTCCAAAGCCCTTGACCCTATTTAGACTTAATGATTCTACTAAAATCTTCTGCCATGATTATATATAGACACAGGGATAGGGGGTATCCTTGTCTCACACCTTATGAGGCAGCAAAGAAACCAGAAGGAGCACCATTAATTAACACTCAAAAGTGAGCTCCTAAGATACATGCCTTGATCCACTTATACCACTTCTCGCCAAATCCAAATTTTAACAAGACTTTAAACAGAAAAGACCAGTTAAGTTTATCATAGGATTTCATCATATCCAATTTGACTACAAAAGAAGAGACATTGTTGGAATGGATGGAGTGCAACACTTCATGGGCCACTAATGCACCTTCCATAGTCTCTCTTCCAGGTACAAAACCACCCTGTTTTGGAGATATGATTTTGATAACCAATTTCTGTAGTCTCGGATAAATGGATTTTATAATAATCTTATTTATTGTATTGCATAATGAAATGGTCCTGAAGTCTACAAAATATTTGGGCTCTTTGATTTTCAGAATAATAGCAATATTAGTGGTATTAAAATTTTGAAGAATGAGTGAACACTTTCTTGACTCCTCCAACACTGCTAGCAATTCAAAACCCAAAACATCCCAACATTTTTGGAAAAAAAGAGCCATAAAACCATCCGAACCCGGAGCCTTATCCAGGGGAAAAGAAAAAACTACTTTACGAATCTCTTCAATTTTGAAAGGAGCCAATAATTGTTGATTATCAAGGGGACAAACAACATGAGGGATAGTATCCATAATCTCCTACTTTTGAACATCAAGTGGAAGGTCTGAAGAAGTAGGAGCAAGTAAGTTCTTAAAGTAGTTTACTCCACCTTGAATTTCTTGTGCATCTTGGAGGTTTTTTCTTGAGGAAGCTTCCTTAATGGAAAATATAGTATTGGCTGCCCTCTTTTGCTTAGCTGACATCTGAAAAAAAATGGTGTTTTTATCCCCTTCCCTTAACCAAAGATCATGAGACTTCTGTCTCTAATATTCCTCATCTATCTTACAGATTTCTTCCGATTCTGCCTGAACCTATTTCTGCTTAGCAAACAAATCTGACTCTAGCGCTTTAGAAATGATCTGTTCATTAATCTAATGCAACTAGTTTTCAACAAGTTCTTTTTGAGAAAATATATTTTTGAAGACTTCCTTATTCTATATTTTAATTTGAGCTTTAACATATTGCATTTTTTTATGAAACTTAAACATTTTGGTGCCCACCATCTGAGGGGCACTTACCCACCATTGTCAAATCAAGGCATGAAAATGGGGATGTCAGAACCACATCCTTTTAAACTTGAAAGAAGGTTTATGGTTATGTTTTGGCAAGGCTACCATTTTATCAATGCTCAAAAGGATAGGGAAATGATATGGGCTTGATAAGGTTCAAATTTAAACCTGCAAAGAATAGTTTTGAGCCCTCCACTCTTGTGAAAAGAGGAATCTGTCTAATCTCTCCATAATTTGTAAGAAGCCAGATCTCCTATTAGTCCATGTAAAAAAACCATTTTGTGGAAGACTGTCAAACAATTCATTATCATTTATAAACTATTTGAAATCTTCAATAGTCCTGATAGGCAGGCAAATACCACCTTTTTTCTGCTCTAGTGAAGTAATTGCATTAAAATATCCCCCCAAAATAAAATTTTGCCCTGCAACTTGTTGAATGATCAAAGTGAGAGAGGACCATAAATTCTTTTTATCCTGGGTAGATGTTAGGCCATAAACATTTATCAAATTAAAAAACATGTCAAAGTTCTTTATACTAATATGCTGCCAATTGGTTCCTTGCTTCACAAGTTGTGCAATTATCGACTTCAGATTCCAAAGCATAGCGAGACCTTCTGAAGCTCCTATACTCTGGCTTTGTGTTGATTTCCAATTTGACTATTTGGCTACTATTTTATGAATAACCTAATCTGACATTTTGGTTTGTTGAAGCAAAACTACATCTGCCTAAGAAGTGTCAAGTTGTAGCTTGATTCTCTTCCTTTTGTCAGAGGCATTTATACCCATGACATTCCAAGACAAAACTTTCATACCTGTTGAGGAGAACTACTTTTAGTCCTCCTCATAACTCTCTTTGTAGCTAAGAAATTTTTATCAATTGTAGTTTGGACACCAGCCTCAATTTCTTCTTTTCTTTAACAACTTTTGACTTTCTTCCTCTTTTTTTAGGAGTTCTCAAATCATTTTTACTTGAAGCAACCATTTGGGAATTGGAAAGGGTTTGACAAAAATCAAAAGTTCCCTTAAATTGATCTTCTTCCAAAGGCAGATTGCAAGGGACAAAACCTATCTGCTCTTCCTCTAATAGAACCTCTTTTCAGTCTATTTTTGGTAGATTTCTTGTAAACTCAACCGGTTATAGTTGGTGACTGATATGAACATCATCCAGACCAAAGTTAAATGGACCAAAATAATGCATATTTTCTAGATTGGCATGATCCACTTGCAAAACTTCATCAATTGCAATATCCTGACTTTGAGTTGCTGCCTTTTGATTCCCAATAATCCAATCTTCAAAGTGAGACTGTGAAAATATCTCAGCACCCTCAAATTTAGTTAAATGAGACATGGTGTCAACTTTACCACTCATGGTAGATCCAACCTTATACACATGACCTACTAAGTGCACATAATTAGCATAATTTCCCAGCATTTCCTCTTGAGCAATTTTATCAAATCGTTGAGAAGCCACACTTAAAATCAACTCATCCGCCATTCTTTGAAGCTCCCACATGCATTTTGTTGTTTTTTATCCAGGATACCTACAAGATTTTAAAATTTGATGTTATTACAGTAACATTTTGTTTAAAATAATATACAATATACAATAATAAGTGAACTTTGGATTGAAAATATGTTATATAAACTATTATGATAAGTATAGCCACCATTTGGGATAGTTGTTGCATACAAAAAATATTTTTAAATATTATAAATCTATCATAAATCTTGAACTGCTATTAGAAAAGATGTATTGGATTACAATACAACATGCAACATGAAATAGTCAATTGAACACATATTTATGTATGATATTTGTAATGAGTACTGAATATTGCTTTTAATTTTATTCTTTTATATACAAATGAAATATAATGTATTCATAAAAATAATAATTGTACATCAGTTATTTTCCATCGCTTTAGCCTCTGTTCTTCTCTCTTTCTGGTTTCAATTTGTTTCCCCTTTTTCACTTTTGCATATCTTTCAAATGTGAATGGTGGCATAATGTGTAGTCCTTGTAATGACTTCACACGAGATATTGCTACAAATGTAAGTCCTATTCTTTCTATTGGTCCTATATTAATAGTGGCTTTGTCAAGTGTTAAACCTTGAGATTTGTGTATCGTTAGTGCCCATGCCAAATGTAATGGTATCTATGAAGATCCACCCCTTTCAATTTTTGTAATTGGAACTACACATAGATTGTGATCATTGAATGGTATGCCTGAGTAATTGTCAAATTCAACCAATATGTATGCTGGTGGTTGTGGTGGACCACTTCCAAGTGTATATATAATTTTTTGAATGTTTCCAAGAGCTCCATTTACAAGTCCTGCTTCAATCCATAGATTTGATGATAGCATAACCCTTGAAATCTTACACAATAATAGTTTAGTACCAAGTTCATCGTTTATTCCTCCTTCAACATCATTAATGCTTCTTGTTCTTCTAGCAATGCTACATGCTACTAGATTTTGCAAAGAGTGTAGTTTCCTTTGGTTGTGGTTGTGAACGTTATAATTTATTGCAAATAAATGTACACCATTGTCAAACTCTTGGTTGTTTGTTGCATCAATTGTTGTATTAAAACACATCATTAACAACATCTAGGTATCTATGTATAATAACCCACCAAAAATTGAGTATATTTTTTTTTTTTCATTATGTTTTATTCAATTGCATACTCTGGGCATCCATCCAATTAGGATTAGGCATTCATCCATTCGGGATGAGCTTCTAACCATACGGGTTAGGCAATTGTCCATACGGGACGTAAATTTCCATCTATCCAATACGGGATAGGCATCTACCCATACGGGGTAGGCATCTATCCAAACGGGATAGGAGATGCTCTAGCCAGAGACTTAGACTCATCGGGACCATTCGGGTCCTGAGCCACTCACTAAGTACTACATTCTTCTAACAAGAATGCACCGAGGTCGCCGTCCTTAGGAGTAATAAAAAAAATAATACAAGCTTGAATTCCACCTCGGAATTTGGCTTAAAGCCTCGGGAAGTCAAGCGAATCCATACGGGATTCCTTCCGAGTATGCATTGAATTAAGTTTGATTATCTTACCTTTTAATTAGGATACTTACTCCACCAAGCCTAGACCCCACCCACAAACGCCTGAGTACGAGGGACAACTCCGTCCCAAGACTGCCTACATACCCGCTTCAGCAAGGGATCAAGGCGTAAAGTATGTAGTTCTATTTTCTAATCTATGGTTTGATGTAAACTGATTTGTGGGTACGCAACCCTTTCTAGGGTCAGTGTCCCAGACAGTTTCTCTGCGGTTGCTACCCACGATGGTAGCACTTAAGCGAAGGCTCAAGATGGCCTATTCCTTGTGGCCTAAACAAAATAACTAGATCCTAATACTTATCATGAGCATCTCCCAATTGCAAATCACCAATATCCCTTCGAGATGAATAAATAAATAAAGAAAGTAAATTTCACGAGAGCTCTTAACTTGACCATCCCTAAGAGGGGTTTACTATGGTTTATCTCAACGGATGTGAAATTCATTTAAAAGTTATCTTATTAAATTATCGATCCAAGAGGGATTACCCGCCCCTTGGATTTTTTTAACTTCCAAATGTCCCTTATTACTCCTCGACGATTTATAGGGACGATGCCATAGACGTCGTTAATGCAGCTTTATTAGGTGTTAAGTGCAGTAGTTCAACACAACGGCATTACCCGTAAGCATGACCCAGAGGCACCATATATACCGAACGCTGCTAGTTTTGGTTTTCCAACTTCCTTTATTTAGTTTTCTAACTACGAATAACAAAATGAAAGCGTAAATAATTGAAGTAACTACTTGAAGTGTAATTTGCATAACAATGAAACTTGCATAATAGTAATTTCATGAAGATATAATTATTCTATAAATAATTTGCATGCTATGAATCCAAAATAACGATTAAATTTAAGCATTTGTATTAAGGACCAATCAAGTGTCTCAACGATTCTTAATGGGTTGAGTAACTTAATTTTAAAAGGAAATAGTCTACGATTTTAAAAACTTGCTAAGGCAATTTAATTATGAGCTTGCTACATATTAGCCCAATTTTTCTAAGTCGAAATACAATATCTTAAAGTTTACCAAAATAATCAAAGAAAAACATTATTTCCTAAATGCCATTACTATCAACAAAAAAATTTAACTAAATAACCTAGTAATTGACATAAGTATTAATTCCTAAATGTCATTACTATCAATAAAAAAATTAAATAACTTAGCAATTAACATAAGTATTAATCTATTTATAAAATAAATCCCCAAGAAAAATTTCGATTACAATTTAGAGGGAGAAAAAGAACTTTAATTAACGCACTGCTTTTGGTTTAATGTAGGGTGCAGGGTGGGGACCACGGGTCCCATCACCCCTGCGGCCCTGCATGCGCAGGTCCGTAGAGGTGAGGGGACCCACGGGCCCCTCCGTACTCTGCGACGGTTCAACGTAACCGTCCATGCACACATTGCCGATGTCCAATGAAAACGCCATGCGTTACGGGAGTTTTTGGGAGGTTTTTTCTAACGTTTGATATGCTTTCTCGCTTTTTGGTTATTTATAAATATATATATATATATATATATATGTATATCAATATATGTTATAGTATTATCATTATCATTTTTCTTATACAGGAGTATTATAATTTTTTTTTTCTTTTTAAAATTAATGAAGATTACTTAGAGCAGGGTAATAATAGGTAATTAACATTGGTTGTAGATTAATTTCAGGGATAAAATGGAGCAGTAACCAGAGGGATTTTTCCATTTCCTTTGTTTTCTACATAGGGAAATTCGTCCACAGAGAAAGAAATAGATTATTTCTTTTGTTTTTCACACAGAGAAATTCTTTCACAGAGAAAGGAATAGTTTATTTCTTTTGTTTTTCACACAGGGAAATTCTTTCACAGAGAAAGGGATAGTTTATATCTTTTTCTCTCATTTCTTTTGTTTCCTACACAGGGAAATTCATTCACAGATAAAGAAGTAAATTTGTTTGTACACACTGGGAGATCTGTTCACAGAGAAGGGAGATGATTTATTTATACACACAGGGAGATTTGTTCACAGAGAAAAGAGAAAATTGTTTGTACACATAGGGAGATCTAATTTTTTATCAAAATAAACTGAAGACAATGAATCTAATTTCCATTTACTCTACTTCCTTCAATCTGAAACTAATTTCTTATCAGAATTAAACCAATGAATCTCATTCTCTACAAAATCTGAAACTAATTACTTATCAAAATTTTAAACAATGAATCTCATTCTCTACAAAATCTGAAACAAATTTCATATCAAGAATTTAAACAATGAATCTCATTTAAACAATAAATCTCATTTTCTACAAAATCTAAAACTAATTCTTTAACAAAACACAAATGAATTTCATTCTCATAAATAATTTAATCAAATCTAATCTACCACAAAAATAAGATGCATAAACTAAGTTGAAGGAACCTGGATGCTTGAAGATGGTGTAGAGTCTTCCTTGATCCTCCAAATTGAAGAGAAATCCTCCCAACAAAAGTCTTAGCTGCCAATGAAAGTGGACTACAAAGGAGAATTCAACTTGTAGAATTTCTTATGGAATAGCTAACACTCCTTTTGAAACTTGTACCTATTTTATAAAAGAAATTTCAAATTCCCACTACCTAATTATTAATTGAAAAAAAAGAGATTCTCTCCCAATTTGGCCTCCATGCAAATTGATTAGGCTTAGTGGGAGGAGTTACATGCAAGGAGGTGGAGAAGCCTCTAGAAGCTTCTTATTCCTCCTACAACATGTGCCTTAATTTGGGTGAGGGAAATTAAATAACAAATTAAAAATATATATGCATTTTCCATGTGTGTGTGGTTTATTATTTTTATTCCCTTACAATATTCATTCAATAATTTATCCAAGGAATATAATAGAGTTTTGTATTTAAATCAAAAAAGGTGATAAAGGAGGGTTGTGACATCCTCCCCCCCTTAATCTGTGCATCGTCCCGATGCACTTGTTAAATGCATTCAAAAGAGTTTATAGTTCATGTTCAAAACAAAAAGGGAAATAGCTGCTGCATCTCCTTAGTATCCTCCCACATGGCATTATTCTCGTCATACTGGTCCCATTGCACTTTGCACTGATCAACCTCTCTATTGCGCAACTGGCACTGGCACCTCTCCAAGATTCTAAATGGCTCTATCATTATTCCCCCCATTTCTTGGACCTGCAAAGCATCCCAATTCAAAATGTGTTTCTCATCAGGTACATACTTCTTAAGAAGAGATACATGGAAGACATCATGGATTCAGCTCAATTGGGGGGGTAAGGCCAACCGATAAGCAACTGGATATATTCTTCCCAATATTTCAAAGGGTCCGACATAACGAGGTGCAAGCTTAGTCTTTTTCCCAAATCTTATGGAACTCTTGTGTGGCCTAACCCTTAGGAAGACTTTCTCTCCTACCTCAAACCCCCTTGGTGTTCTATTTTTATCTGCATAACTTTTCTGCCTATCTGAGGCTTCCTTCAATCTTTGCCTAATTTCCTTAGTTTTTCTTTCCATTTCTTTCAACATATCTGGCCCAATAATCACTCTATCTTCAAGACTATCCCAACTCAAAGGTGTTCGACATGGTCTACCATACAAAGCTTCAAAAGGTGCCATTCCCAAAGATGTTTGATATGTATTATTGTAGGCAAACTCTACCAAAGGTAGGTACTCTTCCCATTTTCTCTGTTGGTCCATGCAATACATGCGAAGCAGGTCTTCCATAATCTGGTTTGTCCTTTCCGTCTGATCGTCGGTTTCCGGATGGTATGCGGTGCTAAAATTTAGTTGAGTTCCTAGAGCTAATTGAAGAGTGGTCCAAAACCTGGAAGTGAATCTTGCATCTCTGTCTGATATGATTTTCTCGGGTATTCCATGCAATATAACTATCTCTTTAACGAAGCATCTAGCCAAGGTGGGTGCATCATCTGTCAGATTTCCTGGTATAAAGTGTGCCACCTTAGTGAGTTTGTCAACTACCACCATTATTGCATCATGCCTAGAAGGTGACATGGGTAACCCTTGTACAAAATCCATGCTAATAACTTGCCACTTATGTTGAGGTACATCGTGCAATTGTAACAATCCAGCTGGGTGTCTATGTTCTGCCTTTACTCTTTGACACTCCAAACATTTAGCTACGTGCTTGACAATATCACTCTTCAACCCTTGCCAAAAGTATAATTTCTTTAGATCTGCATAAAGTTTGTTAACTCCTGGGTGGCCTGAATAAGGGGCATTGTGAGCCTCTGAAAGGGCTACTTCCCTTAAGTTCCCTGAATTAGGAATATAGATTCTATTATTATATCTGAGCAACCCATCTTCATCAAATGTGTACCCTTCGATCTTAGGGTCGGTCAGGTTGTGTCTCATAGTTAATTTGACTTGCTCATACCATGGGTCATGTCCTTGTTCGTCCATTACTTGCCTTTTGAAAGAGGTTTTGAAGGTTGCTATAGTCATCAAGTGTCTCCTCCTACTTAAGGCATCTGCCACCCTATTTTCTTTCCCCTTAATATATTCAATCTCAAAGTCATATTCACTTAGAAACTCTAACCACCTTCTTTGTCTGGCATTTAAGTGAGGTTGGGTAAAGATGTATTTTAGTCCTTGGTTGTCCGACTTAAGCTCAAAGGGCTTCCCTAGTAAGAAGTGTCTCCACTTTTGCAGGGCATGCACAATTGCTGCCAACTCTAAGTCGTGGGGTGCATAATTGACTTCATGAGTCTTTAGCTTCCTAGATTCATAAGCCACTACCCCTTCATCTTGGACAAGTACTCCTCCTAACCCTTCTATAGAAGCATCTGTTACAACTGTGAAGTGTCCATTTGGGTCTGGTACCTTTAGAATGGGTGCTGAAGTTAGTTTTCCCTTCAAGATTTGAAATGCCTTATCACTTTGCTCGGTCCATACAAACCTTTTGCCCTTCCTTTGCAACGAGGTGATGGGATTTGCTATCTTAGAGAATCCTTCCACAAACCTCCTATAGTAACCTGCTAGCCCCATAAAGCTTCTTACCTCTGAAACATTCTTAGGGATTGGCCATTCTACTATCACCTTTATTTTATCTGGGTCGACTGCTATTCCTTCCTTTGATATTATATGCCCAAGATAGTGAATCTTTTCCTCAAAGAAGGCACATTTGGACAATTTTCCATATAACTTATGTTCCCTCAATCTTTGCAAAACAATTTGTAGGTGCGCTAAATGTTCCTCTTCATTTCTAGAGTAAATCAATATGTCGTCCAGAAATACCAAAACAAACTTATCCAAGTAGTCATGGAATACACTATTCATCAGGTTCATGACTGCAGCTGGGGCATTAGTTACTCCAAAAGGAACTACTGTGAATTCATAATGTCCATATCTCGTCCTGAAAGCTGTCTTCGGAATGTCTTCTTCCTTAATTTTGAGTTGATGATACCCTGACCGAAGATCTATCTTCGAGAAAACTGCCGCTCCTTTCATTTGGTCAAAAAGGTCCTCTATGCGAGGTAAGGGATACCTATTCTTTATGGTAACTTTGTTCAACATCCTATAGTCGATGCATAGCCTTAAGGTTCCATCCTTCTTCTTAACAAATAAAACTGGCGCTCCCCATGGTGATACACTTGGCCTTATTAATCCCTTAGCTAAGAGTTCCTCTAATTGCATTTTGAGCTCTTGTAATTCGGTTGTGTTCATCCGGTAAGGTGCCTTTGATACTGGTTCAGCTCCTGGGAGTACTTCGATAGAAAAGCCAAACTTTCTCGTAGGGGGTAAACTGGGTAGTTCTTCTAGAAAAACATCCTTAAACTCCTTTAAGAAAGGGGTATTTTCAAATGTTGGTGAATTTTCCTCCTTTCCTTCATCAATTTCGACCATAAAGATTTGTCCTCCTCTTCTCCTTTCCTTCTTTAATTGCATTGCTGAGATAGTTTCTATATTAATGGGTTTAAACTTTCCTTGGATTTTGACCCTTTTCCCCCCATCATCCAAACATTCAACAACTTTGCTATAACAATCTACATTATCTTGATGGTCTGCTAACCAACTCATTCCCATAATTACATCGTATAATCCTAAGGGTGCCACATAGAGATCTACCCTTGTTTCGAACTTAGGGAATTGTACCCTTGCCCTCGGTAAACATTTAGTTACTTCCCTAGTTGCCTTATCCCCATATTGAACCGTCCATGATGACTCCATTTGATTAACTTTTAATGCATATTTGTTCACTAATTCAGGTGAGATGAAACATTCAGATGATCCAGTGTCAATTAGAATTGATATTGGTTGTTCAAATAGTGTACCTGTAGTTTCCACGGGAACATTCTAGTATCTTCTTCTTTGGTTCCTAACTGCTGCATGAATCCTCTGTTGGGGCCCTTGTTGGGGTTGATTGGCTCTAATTTGTCCTTGCATCCTAGGGCAATCTCTAGCAAAATGATTTTCCCCGCACATAAAGCATCCGCCTGGAGGACCTCTCCTACCTTGATTTCTAGGGGGATCATTCCTTGTTTCATTTCCCCTGGGTGGATAAGTTATCCTGTTCTACTGGTCATTCCTATTATAGTTGCCCCTGTTATCATTGCCCCTGTTATTATTGCCCCTATTATTATTACCCCTGTTATTATCATTTCCATTCCTCTGATATTGGTTAGGCGGTGGTCTTCTTTCGGAAGAGTTATTCCTTTGACCCTTGTTGAAGTTAGTGTTTCCATTGAATTCTTGCTTCCTTTTAAATGAGTGGTTCCCATTATAGTTCTGTCCTGCTAGTGTTTGAATCTTCCTCTCTTGCCTTATGGACTTTTCAAGCACTTCATTCATATTTCTGGGTCCATGCATATCAACCTCTGCCCCTATGTTGGTGTTCAGCCCCAAAATGAATTTCCTTGCTTGGCCTTCCTCATCCCTTTGGTACATAGGCACATACTTGAGCAACTTGGCAAACTTATCCCAATATTGTTGAATGGATAGGGACCCTTGACGTAGATTATGGAATTCTGTCACTTTCTCATCAAAGAACAATTGAGGGAGACACCTATCTCGAAAATGGTGAACAAATTGATCCCATGTGATCGTATCCCTGTTATACCCATTTTGTTCCTTGGTGTTGGTCCACCAACTAGCCACCTCCCCTGTGAGTTGATAGGAGCCCCATAAAGCCTTGGTTGTTTAGCTAAAATCTCTTAGCTCAAAATATTTTTCCATTTCATTTAGCCAATTCTCAGCCCCTTCACCAATCTGCCTCCCATCGAACTTAGGAGGGGTGATTTTCTTCAAATCCTTGGAGAGTTCCAATATGTTATTTTCCTTCCCATTACCCATCACATTTCCTTGATTGCTACCAGGGTTTCCATTCTCGGTACCACTTCTATTCTCATAGTCATTCTGCCTTTCCCTAAGGTCCTGTAGTGATTGTTCCAGGAAGTTGATTTTATCTCTTTGTTCGGTTAGAAGGTCGATTATGGCTTGGACCCCATCTCCGTTATTCCCTAGGTTGTGTCAAACCTCTTCATGATCTTCCTCATGGTTTCCTTCATGGTTTTCCTCATGGTTTTCCTCATGGTTTACCTCCCTTTGACTCCTGGTACGTCTTCCATTACCCCTTCCTCTTCCTCTTCCTCTCCCTCTTCCTCTTCCTCTTGCCATTCTAGGTTTTACCTGAAAGTTAAATTATGTAGTTAGTTTTTTTTCTTTTTTTCCTTGTAGAATAAAATTTAATTTCTATTATTGTAAAACATTCCCTTAGTTGAATAAATTGAAGTGAGCACAAGGCCTAGATTTGAACCTTTGCTCTGATACCACATGTAATAACCCACCAAAAATTGAGTATATTTTTTTTTTTTCATTATGTTTTATTCAATTGCATACTCTGGGCATCCATCCAATTAGGATTAGGCATTCATCCATTCGGGATGAGCTTCTAACCATACGGGTTAGGCAATTGTCCATACGGGATGTAAATTTCCATCTATCCAATACGGGATAGGCATCTACCCATACGGGGTAGGCATCTATCCAAACGGGATAGGAGATGCTCTGGCCAGAGACTTAGACTCATCGAGACCATTCATGTCCTGAGCCACTCACTAAGTACTACATTCTTCTAACAAGAATGCACCGAGGTCGCCGTCCTTAGGAGTAATAAAAAAAATAATACAAGCTTGAATTCCACCTCGGAATTTGGCTTAAAGCCTCGGGAAGTCAAGCGAATCCATACGGGATTCCTTCCGAGTATGAATTGAATTAAGTTTGATTATCTTATCTTTTAATTAGGATACTTACTCCACCAAGCCTAGACCCCACCCACGAACGCCTGAGTACGAGGGACAACTCCGTCCCAAGACTGCCTACATACCCGCTTCGGCACGGGATCAAGGCGTAAAGTATGTAGTTCTATTTTCTAATCTATGGTTTGATGTAAACTGATTTGTGGGTACGCAACCCTTTCTAGGGTCAGTGTCCCAGACAGTTTCTCTGCGGTTGCTACCCACGATGGTAGCACTTAAGCGAAGGCTCAAGATGGCCTATTGCTTGTGGCCTAAATAAAATAACTAGATCCTAATACTTATCATGAGCATCACCCAATTGCAAATCACCAATATCCCTTCGAGATGAATAAATAAATAAAGAAAGTAAATTTCACGAGAGCTCTTAACTTGACCATCCCTAAGAGGGGTTTACTATGGTTTATCTCAACGGATGTGAAATTCATTTAAAAGTTATCTTATTAAATTATCGATCCAAGAGGGATTACCCGCCCCTTGGATTTTTTTAACTTCCAAATGTCCCTTATTACTCCTCGATGATTTATAGGGACGATGCCACAGACGTCGTTAATGCAGCTTTATTAGGCGTTAAGTGCAGTAGTTCAACACGACGGCATTACCCGTAAGTGTGACCCAGAGGCACCATATATACCGAACGCTGCTAGTTTTGGTTTTCCAACTTCCTTTATTTAGTTTTCTAACTACGAATAACAAAATGAAAGCGTAAATAATTGAAGTAACTACTTGAAGTGTAATTTGCATAACAATGAAACTTGCATAATAGTAATTTCATGAAGATATAATTATTCTATAAATAATTCGCATGCTATGAATCCAAAATAACGATTAAATTTAAGCATTTGTATTAAGGACCAATCAAGTGTCTCAATGATTCTTAATGGGTTGAGTAACTTAATTTTAAAAGGAAATAGTCTACGATTTTAAAAACTTGCTAAGGCAATTTAATTATGAGCTTGCTACATATTAGCCCAATTTTTCTAAGTCGAAATACAATATCTTAAAGTTTACCAAAATAATCAAAGAAAAACATTATTTCCTAAATGCCATTACTATCAACAAAAAAATTTAACTAAATAACCTAGTAATTGACATAAGTATTAATTCCTAAATGTCATTACTATCAATAAAAAAATTAAACAACTTAGCAATTAACATAAGTATTAATCTATTTATAAAATAAATCCCCAAGAAAAATTTTGATTACAATTTAGAGGGAGAAAAAGAACTTTAATTAACGCACTGCTTTTGGTTTAATGTAGGGTGCGGGGTGGGGACCACGGGTCCCATCACCCCTGCGGCCCTGCATGCGCAGGTCCGCAGAGGTGAGGGGACCCGCGGGCCCCTCCGTACTCTGCGACGGTTCAACGTAACCGTCCATGCACACATTGTCGACGTCCAATGAAAACGCCATGCGTTACGGGAGTTTTTGGGAGGTTTTTTCTAACGTTCGATATGCTTTCTCGCTTTTTGGTTATATATATATATATATATATATATATATATATATATATATATATATATATATATATATATATATATATATATATATATATATATATATATATATATATATATATATATATATATATATATATATATATATATATATATATATATATATATATATATATATATATATATATATATATATATATATATATGTTATAATATTATCATTATCATTTTTCTTATACAGGAGTATTATAATTTTTTTTTTTCTTTTTAAAATTAATGAAGATTACTTAGAGCAGGGTAATAATAGGTAATTAACATTGGTTGTAGATTAATTTCAAGGATAAAATGGAGCAGTAACCAGAGGGATTTTTCCATTTCCTTTGTTTTCTACATAGGGAAATTCGTCCACAGAGAAAGAAATAGATTATTTCTTTTGTTTTTCACACAGAGAAATTCTTTCACAGAGAAAGGAATAGTTTATTTCTTTTGTTTTTCACACAGGGAAATTCTTTCATAGAGAAAGGGATAGTTTATATCTTTTTCTCTCATTTCTTTTGTTTCCTACACAGGGAAATTCATTCACAGATAAAGAAGTAAATTTGTTTGTACACACTGGGAGATCTATTCACAGAGAAGGGAGATGATTTATTTATACACACAGGGAGATTTGTTCACAGAGAAAAGAGAAAATTGTTTGTACACACAGGGAGATCCAATTTTTTATCAAAATAAACTGAAGACAATGAATCTAATTTCCATTTACTCTACTTCTTTCAATCTGAAACTAATTTCTTATCAGAATTAAACCAATGAATCTCATTCTCTACAAAATCTGAAACTAAGAATTTAAACAATGAATCTCATTCTACAAAATCTGAAACAAATTTCTTATCAAAAATTTAAACAATGAATCTCATTTTCTACAAAATCTGAAAACTAATTTCATTAAACAATGAATCTCATTCTCTACAAAATCTGAACTAATTACTTATCAAAATTTTAAACAATGAATCTCATTCTCTACAAAATCTGAAACAAATTTCATATCAAGAATTTAAACAATGAATCTCATTTAAACAATAAATCTCATTTTCTACAAAATCTAAAACTAATTCTTTAACAAAACACAAATGAATTTCATTCTCATAAATAATTTAATCAAATCTAATCTACCACAAAAATAAGATGCATAAACTAAGTTGAAGGAACCTGGATGCTTGAAGATGGTGTAGAGTCTTCCTTGATCCTCCAAATTGAAGAGAAATCCTCCCAACAAAAGTCTTAGCTGCCAATGAAAGTGGACTACAAAGGAGAATTCAACTTGCAGAATTTCTTATGGAATAGCTAACACTCCTTTTGAAACTTGTACCTATTTTATAAAAGAAATTTCAAATTCCCACTACCTAATTATTAATTGAAAAAAAAGAGATTCTCTCCCAATTTGGCCTCCATGCAAATTGATTAGGCTTAGTGGGAGGAGTTACATGCAAGGAGGTGGAGAAGCCTCTAGAAGCTTCTTATTCCTCCTACAACATGTGCCTTAATTTGGGTGAGGGAAATTAAATAACAAATTAAAAATATATATGCATTTTCCATGTGTGTGTGGTTTATTATTTTTATTCCCTTGCAATATTCATTCAATAATTTATCCAAGGAATATAATAGAGTTTTGTATTTAAATCAAAAAAGGTGATAAAGGAGGGTTGTGACACTATGACCTAGGTTTTGCATCCCTTATATTTGTTAGAAGGTGGAATTTTTGTTGCTCATTGTTTTATCCATCTTGCCAAAAGACGTGATCTAAAGTGATAATAGTTTTAAATTCTTCCCAAAATAACTTTACTCTTCTTTTTCTTTGATGTGGTGGCCTATCATTAGCTGGTGGCAATTGTCTAAGATCCCCAACCAAAATAATAGATATTCCTAAAAAATAGTTTCAGATGATTAAGTATTTGAGTTCATATATATTGTATGTAGTAATTGACATATTTACTGAAAAATATTGAAATGCATAAGAATTTAATAGAAAAAGCTTGATTCAATGGCATACCTGCAAATGTTCAATTTACACTTTGTCGAAAAGCTTCACGTAATCTCTAATCTATGTTTTCAATTAAATTTTTGCAAATCAAGATCATTTCATCAGTCAATATGTATCTATATTTCATTTCTTTTTGGAAGCTTGTTAATCTTGATCCCTCAAGTTCTTTGAAATGTCTTATTGGGATTCATAATTTGGCATGAATTGTTGAGGATCCATTATTGAATGCTGCAACTCCAGTTGGTGCAAGCAAAAGTAGAGGAGATCGAGTTGGTTTTGACACATTTTGAAGTTCTTTGTGTATAGTGCCTATCATGATATTTACGAGTTCTTATTGTTCCTTGTATTATCATAAATAAAGGGCATTCATTTGTAGTGCTCTAATAGTGTGAAATTATAGTATTAACTGCTTGCTCTTGGTTTTTGGTAATACTACCATAGCTTACGAATTGTGGAATGTCATCATGAATGAGATAGCCAACATTTCTCATGGCATTAATAAGATTGATAGCTTCATTTGCATATTATTCACCTTGGAATTCAGTAGATCAACTTTTTTCTTTGTCTATATCCCTTCTTTGAAGCATATCTATTTCTGAAATTTGCATTATCTGGTCATAATGAAGCCTTGATATAATTTTTGATTCATTCTCTATTGTAGCTTCTTCTACAACCTCATTTTCTTCATGTTCAGAGTCTTCATTGTTTTCAATATTTCCATTCTCTAGTCTTCTTTGCCCATTCCATGGATTGTAGTTGAAGTTTTCCCAATTCAATACTATTGTATCATCATCATGACCCATGTCCCTTTCAATGCCATGAAAAGGTTTGTAAAGTAGTAATTTTGATAAACAAAAGTTTACTCATTTATCTGAATTTCATGGAGGAATAATTGTAAATCTTGGAAAGACTCTTACAATACTTGCTTTCTTTTTTCTTGGGTTCGATTTATTTGGTCCTTTTCTTTGAGCATTATATATTCAAGATTTTGTAGCATCAATTAACGAGACCACTTCCATAGTAAGTGGCTTGCATTTGTATGCATCTTTGAAAGATATTGTGTGTTCTTCATTATTGTTTTCTTCATTTTGTATTACACATTTGAAAACTTCAGTTGATACATTTAGATGGATAAATCTCCTGCTGCTTTCTACCCATGGTAATTCTAAGAGCATATGGCTTGTCTCTTGTGCTCCAATATCTCTCTCTATGATTGTCTCAGTTAAAATCTTTCTATAGGCTTTGGAAGCTAGATCATTTTGATTTTCAACATTTGCGAGTCATAATAGCATTTGTTGGTATTTTTTTGAGCTTTTTTCTGCTTTTGCTACATACTTCGTAATATATTTTATGATGACGTGTTTAGAAACAATAGGTTGCCAATCTATGTTTTCCCTCCATAGTTGTAATATATATCAATTATGTGTGTCCATTCTCTCATCACTTCTTGTAGGTTCAAATTTCTTCTCTTTAATTTCTAAATCTTCATACAATTTTGATGCTTCTAAATTTATTGGTCACAAAGCATTATACTTATAGGTTTCATAAGTCACATAGAGTTATATGATGTTAACGAATATGTTAATAATTATCATTATCATGACATGTTTAGTCTCAATAGAGATATGTACCTGCAAGACATATTTCCTCTTTTTCTCTATAAACATGCGTCTTCTTTGCACATTGTATGTCTTTCTACAGTGTTCTCTATCTCCTCATAGTCATCATCCATATTTGTTTCCATAATTGGTGTTGCATATTTTAAACATGGTTGTGAAGGCAAATTATGGATTGACTGCAAAAAAAATTTACTTTTATTATTTATCAAATTTTTAAATCATCTAGGAGAAAAATGAATGTGTATATGATTGCATTGAAGAGTATTAAAGTACCTATATGTTTCTCTTGTGTCTATCTTCCCTCGGATTCCATGCGTGAACAATGAAGCTAAAATATTCTTGTGCAAACATTTTTTGTTCATCATTTGACCAATCAATTTTATCCATGTCTGGTGATTCATGTATCCACAAGAACCCATGTACATGCGCTGACCCCCTTTGTTACCATTCATATCTACACCAATAGTCTATGACATTCATTCCTTTCTCTAAAATGTCTTTCTTGAACGTGGAATGTCATAAATGCATATATTGTGCAACTATATGAGGGTATTCAATAACATTTTGTTTTCGCCAAGCATGCACTTCTTATGGAGTTATCGATGTTGTTCCTAGCATTAGTGCATGTAGGTCTAGCCAATATAAATCTGTTGCACTTAGTGTAAAGATAATTGTTGGTGTGCCAATTCGGTGAAGCATGTCTATTAGTTCGACATGATATTTGGTCCAATATGATCTTGTACCCATTAAAGAAGTCCCAAATCGCATCAATCTATTTGCCTGGTATGACTGTGGCATACTTTCCATGTGATTTCGAAGTTCCATTATAGTGATTGGCATTTCACAAAAACCTCTTTTGACAAAAACTGCAGTTGATGTTTATGCATGATGTCTCATGATCATGTTTGTCATGTAGTAATGGAACCATGGATGTTTTCCAAATTGATTATCTCTATATCCTATCAAATGTTTGACATATTCATGCAAATGTACTTATTTCATTCTAGGTTCTAACCAATCACATTGACCGATAGGAAATAACATCAGAAATGCCATATGGAAAAGTCCTGATGTAGTATACTCGTTTATAGGAGATGCACAGATATTTGGCCATTCAATCATTGGCATTGGTTTTGTTATTGGATTATTCACCCATGCACAATTTAACTCCATTTCTCTTTCTGCATTTGGTGGTCTTGAAGACAACAACATAGTATGTTGAATAATGTTATTTTCACTCATTTCCATGACTTGTTCGACATAGATGATTTCATTTCTATTTGAATCACATTCCATATGTACTCTTTGCAATCAATCAAAAATATTATCATCTGAATTTGAGGGTAAATCATCAAGCACATTTGGATCAATTATAACATCTGAATAAAATTTGTCATGGATTAATTTTTACTGCAATTCTCTATATACATGATTTTTATTCACTATAAAGTGATATGTATTGCCACGCTGATCTTTCCTTTTGATTATTATGATTGGAAATTCTGCAATTGACCATGAGGATTTGTTTGCAATGTGTTCAATTTGTTGTGGAAAACTTATTGTGTGACCTTTACATTTGTACTGACTGTTGGTATTTTGGATATGTTGATATGGTTTTGTCATTGATGTCAACACCTATTAACCCTTATCAACTCTAGTTAACACTTGGAGAATCGACAATGTTCAGCGGCAGGCAAGTGACTTATGCACAGTCAGTGGTATCTGGTTCACCGGCAGGATATATTGTACATCGGCACTTGGAATAACATGAAGAATACTTGATTATGCGAAGACATCGTTTAGACACTTTGTCTTGGAGATTTATTCATTGGTATATTCATAACTGCATATTTGTTGTTATCGGCAAATAGGTCTAGGATAAGCACCGCAGGCTTATCTATTCTAGATCAGCACGGCACGTCAAGGAGATGATTTATTACTATTGTAAATGCATTAAGCCGACATGTTGTATTGGTTATTGCATCGGTTATTGTTTTATTTATAAATTCATTTTATTGTAATATCCTTTAGAGCCGACCTACAAAATTTTGGTCTTAGGTTATGGTATAAATGTAAGATCTTATTTGTAAGATCAGAATGCGAATGTGAGAAGAATTGTAATTTGGTATATGCAAAAATAAGCAGAGCTATACACGCAGACATCTCTTGAAGATTGAAGGAAGGTTTTTGTGAAGGCATATCAGAACTGAACCGGTACTGAATCCAGCATATGAAGATGCTATTTTGAGGAGTACATCATTATTGGATTTAACCATCCAATTGTAGTCAGTGTGACTCCCATTTGTGAATGAGCAGTGAGCTCTTGGCGCTTGGCCTTTCTGCATGTGCGGACCCCATTTGTATACACATACTATTTGCAGTAGTACCATCTGATTGTGGGTAAGGTTTCCATGTACAAATATTGGTGTTATGTGTTGTGGATATTATTGTCTTTCTATTTCATGCATTGATCTTTACCGGTACTACAATTAACTAATAAACTATCTACTGGTATTAAGTTTTGGTTTACCGGTACTAAGCATTAACGTTCGATAAGATATTCTTGGTTTGAATTTATTTGACAACTGATTCACCCCCCCCCCCCCTCTCAGTTGTCTCTGGGACCTAACACTGACCACCTCTTGCATGTGTTACTTGTAAAATTGGATTGACACAAGTAATAAGCATCTCTTCTAATTGAGTTAAACATGTGAGTTCCACTGGTTGCATTCTAGGATTCATATTATTTAGAATTAAAAATCTTTTAATTCCTTGTTCTTTTTTACATCTATTACATACAGGTCCTTTTGAATTGCGAAAAAATTTCATTCCCACATAAGACTCTTCACAAATGTAACACATCAATGTGAAATTATATGCATATAAATGGTAATGAAATGTATATTGCATATTTTTAAAATTAGTTGCAAGTAATCCATTTGGATTGATATTGTTTGGTGTGTTGGATTGAGAAGAAAATTGAAATTGTTGTTGATTTGTATCTTGCTCAACATGTGGAATATTTTGATAATTTAACTAAGAAAGATGTTCTTCAAATGTAATTAGCTCTGTATTTATGTTTATATTGTCAGTACAAACTTGGATTTGTCCACTAAATTAATTTGGTTGTTGTCGAATCATTTCCTGCAATCCATTTATGTTAGTATTTTGTTGTTCTCCTTGTTCTATCTGTAATTATTGTATTGACATTTGTAATTTTCTTTGAGCATATCTTTCTCTATCTGCTTCATTCCTTCGATTTCTTGCCTCATCTTTTTCCAAATCTGTCATTTGTTCTCTTTTCGCTTTCTATACTATTTTTGATAATCTCTTTGATACTCTTTCCTTGGTGCTTCAGATTCAAAATTTCTCCTAGGTCACACCATACTTAGTAAATAAGATAAAAATTAAAGTAATTTAACAAATAACATGAGAAAGGTTCAAACAGAAACCATAGTAGTCAAATAATAATAATAATACTGAAAATTCATATTGCCATATATGCATGCTTTTAAAGTTAAAAAAGGTGAAACATTAAATATCCCATCAAGTTGGGATTTTCTTAATTTGGGTTCAATCATTTGAGGTTGTTGAAGAAATTGGCACATATGGGTGTTGGATTTGCAACAACTCAATCTTTATATTATATCAATTATTTATGATCAGGATGTAATCGAAAATATTGGACCAAAAAATTGCCCATTTGAATAACTAAAAACCTAATGAAATAATTGTGAACATGGCCTAATCTTCCCACATGCTACTGCTAAGTCTTCTGGCAAAAGTGCGAACTAGATGAATAGGCTCTGCATGAAGGGAGAAAATGATTTAATCTCTTTGCTCTACGTGAAGGGCAGAAACCTGGCATGAACGTCGAATGCATGAATGGCAAAAATTGTGAATTGCTGAAAGCAGATCGTCAAATCTGGATTGAGGCGCATGAACACTCGATGGTTTTGGAGGAGGACTCCCTCCTCCACGTGGTTTGCAGACAATTCTCCCTCATACTCTTTATTTAATTCTCTTCTTTACTCTACGTCCCCCATTTTTCCTTCTTCTGTGTGTGAATCTTTGTCTGCCCTAATGGAGGTGGAAATGGATGGAGACCCTCAGTCTCATCCTTCACCTACCTCCTCCCAACCCCCTCTGCAACCAAAAAAAACCTTCAGTGAAGCCATGGGTAGGGTTTCATTGGTAATTAACCAGGATGCCAGATTCGTTGTCATCGGTGGAGATGGTGGAGCGAGTCTAGATGGTATGAACACTGGCCTTGACTCCAACACTATCTCCATTTCACCTAATGATTCTATGGCCAATGAAATTGCTATTGAAAAAAATAGGCTGAAAGACTGCAACTTTTTTTGCTTGTGTGGATGCTGATAAATGCCCTCCTCAGAAATTTATGGATGATTGGTTTCACAACTACTGGAATTTAAAATTAGGATTTCGAATCTCCTTCTGTAGGCAAATTCAGAAAGGACTGTTCATTATTTTTTTTAATACGCATGAAATGCAATTAGAGGTTCTTAAGAAATTGTATTGGAATGTTGGTAAAACTTCATTTTGTGCCCTAGGTTGGTCTCCTGAGGTGATTTCTGAAGAAATCTTGGCCCTTTCATGCCCTAGGTGGGTAATTATCAAGAACATTTCTTCATTTTTGTGGAAATTTATCCCTCAAATTATGGAACCCATTAGTAAATTCATCCGTATGGATGACTCTCCATAGCTCATGCCCCATCTTGATGCCAGAGTGCTCATCTCCATTAAACCAAGGATTGATCTTCATAATATTCTCAATCTCAATATTGAGGGAGAAATTTTTTCCCACCCTCTGGAAATTTTAGGGGGTTTAAACGTGTGTTTCCTCTGTAAAAAAGATGGCCATGTCCGTAAAAATTGCCCTATTCCTAATAAGAAATCCTCAAATTTGAACTCGCGGAGAACCCATACGGATAACATTGGTCCACCCCCTAGCCCTATGGATCCATCCTCCCTTGTGGTCCAGATTATCATGAGTAGCACCCCTACAACTATTCCTGACCTACCCATATCAAATACGTGCCCTAAAAGCTCTCAAACCAATGTGGCTCCCCCCTTCTCCCCTATTATAGTCAACATTGAACAACCGGGTGTGGAAGAACAATATAGTTTTCAAATGGTTACAAACAGGTCTAAGAAGCACCAAAGGAAGAATGCACAACAATTAGCCATTGATAAGATTAGGTCTTATAATGTCGGTGTTAACCCTACTCAGAATAATGTCAATCTCACCGCACCTGCAGTTGATGCTAGTTTTTCAAAAGTTAAGAGTATCATTAATAATTTTGAAACCCCTAGTATGTGCACTAGTGATTTCCATATGGGTGATGGCTCTATGACTTCCCTAAGGGCTAATCACATCTCTGATAACCTCAGCTTCATTGATTCCACCCCCTGTATCGATATTACTAGGTAATCTAGTGTGAGTTTTCCTCTGAAAGTCTTCAAAGAACTTGATGTTGATGACGTGATTCAGGTCATCACTGCTGATATTAGGGCTGATAGAAATTCTGTCTTTTTTCCCTCTAACCTATCCTCCACACAAATGCCTTGGATGGCAGTGAATGATACCCCAGTCCAACCTACTACCTATGTGGAACCTCCTTCTCAAAATGTCTCTCAAGGAGATGATGATTCTGGTGAAGACCATGATGATCAAATTGAGGGTTGTTCCAAACCCAATAGAAGAGGATGCCCTGTGGGCTTAAAGAACAAGGCCCCCTCTGACAAGAAGAAGAAGGGCAAGGGTTTCCCTGCCTGTGATAGCAACCTTCATTCTACTAAGCGCTCGTAATCCCCCCTCCCCCCCCTGTTTACCATGAAGTACATCTCATGGAATGTTAGAGGGCTGGAAGCCCTAGACAGAAAGCAGATTGCTAAACATTTCATGGACTCTCATAAAGACTTGGACTTTTTGATGCTTTAAGAGCTTAAAAATATTAATTTTACCTTGGATATTAACCTTAATTTCATATGAAAACACTCCATCAAAATTTTCTCCAATCACCTCAGGGGTAAAGGTGGTGTTGGACTGCTCATTAACCCCAGATGGTCAAACCATATTATTGACAAGGGTTGCTCCCCCTGTAACAGGGCTGTTTGGGCCTCTATTAATGTTGACAACACCCTCATTGGGGTGTGCTCTATCTATGCATCCAATAACTATAAGGAAAGAAGTTCCCTTTGGGATTGGATTGCATCCTTACCTAATATTCCCTGGATC
The DNA here is from genome assembly GCF_030272615.1 of Cryptomeria japonica. Classification (NCBI taxonomy): domain Eukaryota; kingdom Viridiplantae; phylum Streptophyta; class Pinopsida; order Cupressales; family Cupressaceae; genus Cryptomeria; species Cryptomeria japonica. The sequence continues at coordinate 136,722,684 of NC_081408.1, read as the reverse complement.
CTTGGAGGAGACTTTAATATGATTGAGAATTGTGATGATAAAATGGGGGGTAATGCTTTTGAATGGAAAGGCTCTGAAAAATCCCATAGGGATAGAATGAAATTTAAGAAAAACCTATTTGATCCTCTTCTTGGTTGTAAGGCTGATACAAGGGGTCTCTGGAACACTTGGTACAATTTCCAAAAAGGTTGTAATAGAATTTATTGCAGACTTGACCTCTTTTATGCCAATAAAGATGTTTTTTCATTTATCCCTAGTAACCATGGCAATTTTGTTGTTGTCTGGCCTTTTACTCTCTCGGATCACCACCCTATTACTGCTCACATCAAACTTGCTAACTCCTTACTTGCTAATGTTGTGGGGAATAAGAAGTTCATTCTTAACACTAATTTACTGAAAGATCTTGATGTTCTTGCTGCCATTAACCTCATCAGACTCCTAAATAAGGATAATAAGAACTTAGCTTCACATATTGATAGGTGGAATTATAATGTTGTTTCCTGGCAAAAACTATTGCAAACTCTTGGTCAAAAAAGGGCCAAAGACTCCAGATTTGTGGAAAAGACTCTTAATCTTAATCTGCTTCACCTTGAAAATGAAATTCAGTTGACTCCTTCCTACCCTGACCTTGCCAACCAATTAGTGAAAACTAGGGATGCCCTTAGATTACATTAGCAAGTTAAGATCAAGGGGGCCATGATTAGAGCCCGTAGCCATTGGCTCCAATTTGGTGATAAAGGCTCCAAGTTTTTCTTTAATCCGCTTAAACATAAGCAAATCCAGATAAAGATTGATAGACTTATTGTTGATAATCAAGAAATTGTTGATTTGGACAACATTAAAGAAGCCTTTGCCCTCTTCTACCAAAAAATTTTCACCTCTAAAGACTCTGAGACTTCCAAGGCCCTCAGACGTAAATGCAAATCCATCATTCCTTGTAGGATCTCCAAGGGGGAATGTTGCCTCCTTAAACAGAATTTCACAATTGATGAAATTCATAAATCCATCAACTCCCTCCACAATGACAAAGCTCTAAGGCTTGATGGGCTCCCAGTTGAGTTGGACAAAGCCAACCTTAACTGGATTTTCTATGATCTTCTTGATATATAAAATGAGGCTTTGGGTAAGGGTTCCCTTGGAAATGTTATCAATAAGGGAATTATTAAACTCATACCCAAGGATGGTGACAAGGTCCTTGTTAAGAACTGGAGACCCATTACCCTTCTCAATGTGTCCTATAAGATCCGGGCTAAAATATTGGTCATCCAACTGGAAAAGATCCTGCCCAAGTTCATCTACCCCACCCAAACCGGCTTGATTAAGGGTAGGTATATTCTAGAAAACCTCATCACAAGTTGGGAAGCCATGGAATGGCCTAAAGTTTCTAGTCAAGACATTGTTATGTTTCTCCTTGACTTTGAGAAAGCCTATGATAGGGTGGAATGGGACTTTATTATTACGATGCTTGAAGGCTTTGGCTTTCCTAGTGAATTCTATACTTATGTCAAGGTCCTCCTTCAAGATGCCTATGCTCAGATGGATGTTAATGGCTCCCTCTCCACTTCAATTATTGCTCTCATGGTCCATTAGATAGGGCTGCCCCTTGGCCCCTGCTCTCTTTGTTATTGCCTCTGACACTTTATTCTACCTCCTTAGGGATAACTCCCTCTCCCCAAAGGTTAATGGGTTTAGGCTCCTTGATGATAATGAATTGATGAATATTCAGTTTGCCGATGACATGGCTCTTTTTCTTGAGCTCACCAAGCAAAACATGGATAACCTTAACCTTAAAATCCAATTCTTTGGGTCAATTTCTAGAGCTCGGATCTCCTAGACCAGGTCTACCTTCCTTAGCTGGGTGGATGATAGGGAGCTTGGTAGGTAAGAGCTCACAAGGCTAAATTGCTCAAAAAAAGATCACCTTGTTACCAAAGACTTATAGGTTCTTTTGTGTGTGTTTACTCATATTGTCATAATACCAAGCACTCAAGGTCTCATTGCCTAGCCAACTCCCTTACTGGTTATGACACTTGCCCATGCACAAAACTACTCAATGTTCTCACCTATCCAACCACATTTACTCATGCTTGGCACTTGGGGTCTTCAACCTTTAGTTTCAATGTGTACTAGGGGTTTTCCACATGGAAATGCAAGGGCAGCAAGGTAAAATTCTTCATGGAGTGCTCATCTTCTAGTTTTAGGCCTATAACCCACAACTTACTCAAACACATTAATAAGGCTCAACTCCCCAAATGAGGCTGCACACCATCCAAGGGTCCCAAAACACATTTGATGGATTTTTTGGAGTATTTATATCTCATTTCATGAGTCACCAAGTTGCATTTTCTACCGGGTACATGAAAATTACAAAACTACCAAAATTGTGTGTTATGCCGCAGGGCTAGTAGCCCGTGGAGGCCTAATTGGCCCTGTTTTGCTCACCTAGCCCAACGATGGGAATTTCCACCATGGATCTTGTTTGGAATGATGTTAGGGAGGTCTATACTCAAGGATTTCAGATGTTTAGTTCACTGTCTTTACACTTTTAGGACTGTCCACATTTTGTGGCATGAATGGAGGGTTTGAAGGGTTTTGAGCTTGAAATGTTTGGAAATCTCTCCCACACCACTCTTCAAGCCTCCTCTAAATTTTGGACCCTCTACCACATCCTTAAGAACCTTCCCCTTCCTTGTCCCTACAAGAAATATGTCAAACACTTGGCACACTAACTGAAAATCAGAAAACCTACCCCTGTGACAGTCAATACACTGTTCTTTTACTAGTCAGCAACAATGCACCTTTGGACCTCAAAAAATGAAGAGTTTGGAATTGTGGAAACACCTCATGGAGGTCTTCAAACATATAAAACATGTCCTATTACATTTCCTTTGAAGTTCAAGGCTTGGATTATGCTCTTAAGCATTCCATTAAGCAAAATGACAGCAACTTTCCCAAAAATAGTGAACTCACTGTTTTGTCTACAAATGGGAATGATTACAAGGTGTAAACTTATTCAAATACATCAAGATGGTGCTTCAATTCTTGTTCATATTTCCAGACCATTGTTACAATCATTTTCTCACTCAATTACCTTTGAGTGCAAACTTTGAGTCTTTATCAAGTTACTAGCCAAATGACAAACACTTGCCTAGTAATCACTCAATAGCATCTTCAACCCATTCTTTTGGAACAAAAGGAAATATATATACACTATATACACATGGATCAACTTGGAAGAATCCATTGGAAGGATCCCAGACCTGGATCAACCAAGTTGACACATTTTGCAACCCCAAACCCTTGGCAGGGCAGCAAGTACCTAGTTTCCAATTATTTTTGTAAAAACACTTTGCAAAAGAGAAAATGATGAAATAATTACATGGGAAGCTTGGTTACATCCATATTACAACTTTCAAGAAGGTATAGTATGGATTGTATAGCTACAGTACAGACTCCCCCTCAAAAAGGAAGAAAAACAGTCATAAAAGCCAAAAAACACTTGTTTTCTATTGAGTTACTCTTGCAAATACAATCACCAACTTTTACCAAGGAAAGGAGAGGCCTTATATAGTTTATCAAGTTGGTTTCCATGCCCATGTATGGACAAGAGATTTTTAGAATGCATTTTTCAAGAAAATGACCTTTTTGACAACTTTCTTGAGCAAAATGACTACTTTATTGCTCACAAAGGCATTTTTGACATACTAGCCTTATCAACTTGCCTAAACCATTTATAAATACTTAAAAACACTAAAAAAACATGTTTCAATGCTCTTGAAGACATTAAGAGACCTTTTTGGCAAGTTTCCACATTTCTACCAAAAATTGTCAACTCAAGGCATGAAATGCAAGATTTGATCTCTCAAGCCCAAAATGAGATCAAAACAACCTAAAACAACAAAAAAAACCTAACACAAGACTTTACAAACATAAAAGTATAAAATACCCAAAAATGAAGTTTTGACTCAACTGGGTGCTCCTGCACCAATGGATCATCCCCCTAACTAGTTTGGACACCTTGGCTACCAATTGGGTGGTCCTAAAAAAATCATTAGATACCATGGAGTTACCTTCTCGGTGTCCCCTTCCCTCAAAGATATGTGGCTCTGGGTTAAGGAGAAAATTGATAAGAAACTTAGTAAATGGAAAAATAGATTCCTCTCCCTAGCCGGCAGGGTTCAAGTGTGCCATAAAATCTTGTCCTCCTATAATATCTACTACTCCTCTACTTGGATGTTTAGCAACTATCAGATCTTAGAAATTCAAAAGGCTATTAGATGCTTCCTTTGGTCTGATGGCAAAGGTAATAATAAATTACACGTTGTTAACTGGAAGTGGTGCCATATTGAGAAATATCTTGGTGGCCTTGGATTAAAGGATCTTAGGATCCAAGGAATTGCCCTTGCGGCTAAATGGATCTTCCATTCTCTTGAAGGTCAGGAACCTTGGAAGATTTTAATCAAACACAATATTGAGAGGGTTGTCCCTAAGAATGCTAAGTCATGGAAGGATTTACCTCTCACCGACCTTGTGGCCAGTGGTTTTCCTGTTTTTGTCCAGGGCACTTGTGTGTTCAAGTCTATTTGGAAAGCCTGGGAACATGTTAGGGGCTTTATGATCAACAATAGTGACCTGATTCATGGTGAGAGATCCTTATGGTGGAACCTCTTCCACACTGGCAAACCCTTGGCCCTTACTTAGGGATGCTCGGCTAGATCCTGGGCTAGCAAAGGGATCAAATATCTTATTGACATTTTGGAACATGATACTCTTATCACATGGGAAGATCTCAGCTCAAAATTTAACCTCCCCCCCACTCAAAAAAGAACCTACAACATGATTAAGCAGACTTGTATTGATTTCGGTCTTCCTAAAGACTGTGATGTTGATTCTCATAGATTTTTATCTTTTAAATGGGCTTATGGTACTATTTTGGTTAATATTAAGGCTCGTAACATTTACTCTGTCTTGGCTTATGAGGCTTCCATCATTAAGCATGTTAACATTTTATGGTATTCTGATCTGCCTATTATGCAGTGGCAAAAGACCTTCAACATGCTATGGAAAAGTCCGATCGAGCCAAAAATAAAGTGCTTTAAATGGCTTATGATACTTAATAGACTTCCTCTCTAGAGGAATTATGATAATAATGATTGATTTGTAATCTATTTGTAAACTTTCTGAGACTGGATATTTATTTATGGATATTTACAATAGAAAAAAAATAAAATTACATGTACATTTACACTTGAAGTTTGTATCAATACTATAAATATTTACAACATGGGAAGTATACTATCATTTGGCCTATTGGAATCCGGATTACATGTGAATATTGGCCTTTGGTGTGGCATTCAGCGCCTTGTAGGTCATGAAAGAATTGATGGAACACTTTCAATATTGTGAAGTCATATGTCATGCATTTCATGAACTTGTAAAATTTTGAGTTCTTCCACATTTTCTATTTTCAGAGCAGCAAAATTACTGTTAAACCACATAAATTTACATTTCTTATCATTATTTAATAAATTTGATATAACAATAACGTTTACATGGATGTTTTTAGATAGATATTCAATTTTTTACATGTACATTTGTCAGAATTGAATGCCTTAAAGAGATATCATTCGATACAACACAGCCATTGTGGGTTATATAGAAGATTGGATTCATTCAGAAGGCTTTACACTATCGGGCACAGTTGTGTCTATAATATGCTTAGATTCAACCCCTACCTCTGGTTGTGTGACAGTATCACATAGCAATGTGCTTATCCCCATGCATTGCCATAAGTTCAATCTCTACTTGTAAGGATTTCTAATTTCATATTTTTCTTCATCTAGTGAAATGTTTGGGATTGGAATCTGTAAGAAAGGGCATGGTTTAGATTTCGAGTTCATAGACTCTGGACTGAAGGGTACCTAAAAATTGCTCTTCAAGTTATAGTGCATCGGCAGTTATTTTGTTTTGGTTATCACTCAGAAGCTATTAAACCCCACCTGATAGACATGCAAGTTCTATGATAAATAGCTGGAAGCTGGAGTTGGTAGCGTATTGGAGGGAACTATGCATGGAAAAATTTAGGAAATTTCTGACGATATTTCATTTAAACTGGAGAAACGATATATATTTCCTTACAATGACTTTAATTTGAGAAACATGTAAAACTCAAATCACCTGATTCTTTGCACAAAGAGTTATATAGATGTGATGCTTCTTTTCCTTGTGTCGAAGGTGTTGCCTTATGGAAAGCTGTTGGATAGTAAAAAATGTTTGGCTAGGACACTGGGCAAGACGAAATTATTTACTGAATTTGGAGAGAGAATAACAGAGGGTAAATCTAAGTGAAAAGCGACGCGCTAAATCGTAACAAAATAATAGAGATGAAGTCACCTGAATGTTTGGCTAAACCTGCTTGTCAATTTGAAGCTCCTCTTTGTTGTTGTTCTCTAATGGAAACCTGTAAAACATTACAAAGTAAAAAAATGTTTGCTTATGGATGCTAGTTGAGTAGGACGAAACTATTTACAAAATTGCCAGCTGAGTATGAATAGTGGAAGTTAGAATGTAATCTGAGTGCTATCTGAAAATCTTACCAAAAGAAGAAGAGAATAGAACTTTTTTGCAGCTAGTATCAAGCGCTAGAATGGTTTAAGTTCGAAGTCAAATGCAATAGCTGAACTTCCATGGTAAGCAATATAATATGAATTCTAGAAACTTTGATAACCGTTTTCAATTATAATCTTGCACAGTTACATAACTAAATCACATCATTGTCATCATATTTAGCCACGTAAACCACAACATATTTCAACTTTCGCTTATACTTCGAAGTGTCCGCAATGTCATGACCGTATTTTATGGAAGTTATAATCAATAGCCATGGACGGTGTAGATTTTGAAAGTTCCCCAGATTTAATCGGTGCGTTTTAATTAACATGGAATGGCTGCGATTAAAATAGAATTATAAAAACACAACACAACACAAACAAATGAGACACACAGATTTATTGTGGTTCGGCAATTGCCTTCGTCCATACTTGAAGTAGGGGAATCAATCGATTAATAACCAATCTGGTTTACACATACACAGTTGCAAGCAACTCCAGAATTAACCTCTACAAATGAATTACAGTCAGCTCTTAAAGAGCTTGCAAGGAGAAGTTGAAGAGCCAAGAGTTTTGGCGGCAAGAGAAAGGAGTCCGTTGGACTTCACTTCCAACAATCTCCCACTGAAGACCAACGAACTGCTGCAACAAGTCGATTCCCTCACTGAGTTCTGCTATTAATTATTGGAAAGGCCGAGAGAAGCTCGACGAAAATCAAACTTCTCCCACTTAACTGCTTTAGTGAGCAAATCAGCTGGATTCATGTGGGTATGAATTTTATCTACATGAAACTTGTCTTCTTCGACCATATGGCGAACATAATGACTGTGAACATCAACATGTTTGGACCGCGGCTGAGATGTCTGATGTTTAGTCATAAAAATGGCACTACTGTTATCACAAAACAAAGCAAAATTTGATTGCTTCAACCCCAACTCGCTAAACAAGAGTTGCAGCCATACCATCTGTTTTGCTCCTTCAGAAAGAGCTATGTATTTAGCCTCCGCAGTCAATTGAGCAACTGTATGTTGCAATTTTGAAGCCCAACTAATCACTGCCCTAACAAATGTGAAAGCATAACCTGAAGTAGACTTTTTTTTGTCTAAATCACTGGCAAAATCAGAATCGGTAAACCCTTGCAAAACTACCTTGTCCTTTCCAAACCATACACAAAATTCAGAAGTACCCTTGAGATACCACAAGATATACTTGACCACCTCCCAATGTGATTTTCTCGGATTAGCCATAAATTTTCTCACCAATCCCACGACGTGAACAATGTTCGATTGAGTAGACACCATAGCATACATGGGACTTCCAACTACAGATTTGTATGGAATTTTATCTATAAACTCCTTATCTTCTTGTGTTTTTGGACACAATTGAGAAGACAACTGAAAATGAGAGGCTAAGGGTACACAAACAGACTTAGCATTGGCCATACCAAATCTGTCCAAAACTTTTTTAATGTAGGCTTGTTGAGATAGTTTGAGTTCTCTTTTTCCTATCTCGAAAAATAGTCATCCCTAGAATCTTCTTTGCTGCCCCTAAATCTTTCATGGCAAATTCCTTTGCTAAGTGAGTTTTAAGTTCACTCACAATCTTCATGCTTGTGTCGGCCACTATCATATCATCCACATAAAGGAGAAGAATCTTCACATCTAGCTGTTCAAGTTCAAGATCACAGGCTACGACTAAGCCCAATACTACTTGGATGGTAGTCATTTTGACTACTGGCGAGAAATTTTCTTTGAAGTCGAGGTCTTGCTGCTGAGCATATCCCTTTACAACTAGTCTTGCTCAAAATCTTTTGTGACCATCGGCTTCATCTTTCAGTTTATACACCCACTTATTTCTTAATGCCTTTCTATTAGGCAGAAGTGGCACCAAATCCCATGTTTGATTTCGGAATAGTGCATCTATTTCTTCACACATTCTAGTGTGCCAGTTATCACAGTCTACAATTTACAACTTGTCTTGCTCAAAATATTTTGTGACCATCGGCTTCATCTTTTAGTTTATACACCCATTATTTCTTAATGCCTTTTTGTCAGGCACGAGTGACACCAAATCCCATGTCTAATTTCGCAATAGTGTGTCCATTTCTTCACACATTGCAGCGTGTCAGTTATCACAATCTGCAATTTTACAAGCTTCTATCTATGTTGCAGGCTCTGTTTGATCAGAGATGAGAAAAGTAGGTTCAACATCTTCATAAAACAATAAGTCATAATCAGAGAATTTTGTAGGAGGTCACCTCTATTTGGAAGATTTCTTTAATTGACTCTTTGTTTCAGTAGTAGAGTCATTCAATTTTTGTGATCCCTATTTATGCAAACTGATCTCTCCCATTTTTAATTGGCCTAGTAGTTTTACTGTTAATTTCCCAGTCTGTAGGACAATCAGAGACCTATGGATTTTTGTCCACATTGGGTGCAGACAAGTCACGGGAGAGTGGGCCTGCAGAGGCGTCTTGCTCTACCTGCGTTGGATGTATGGGTAGGGAGTTGGGTCTGCGAGAGGGGGCTTCCACATCACTGTTGGTAGGGAAGGCACACGGTGGTGGCAGGGAGCCCGTGAAGGCTGGTGAGCGTAGGGGAAGGTGGGGTGGAGAGCCAGTGGAGTGAGGGCCCACGTGAAGCTCACAAGGGAGACTCCGAGGAGCCTGTGGGGTGTGGAGTTGGTGATGTAGGGAACTATAAGGTGTATGGACTATGTCGTCCAACCAAATTTGACTATGATACAAGCCATGACACAAAATGGTGTTCCCTGCAAGCCTTTGACGGCTGTGAATTGGTCTCCAATTCTTTGTGAGAATAAAAAATACTTTCTTCTTCATCATTCTCAGTCTAAGAATTGTATTCAGCTGAGGTAGATGTCATAGAGCCTCCCACTGAATGAGAGACCAGAGGTAGAGCACTAGCAGTCGAATTATGAAACAAAGACATAGAGACATATTATTTTTCTAATTTATTTGAATCTTGTAGTGCGGGAAAGGAGGTGTCATGGAAAATTACATCCCTACTACGAACAATCTTTTTGTGAACTGGATCCCACAATCTGAAACCAAATTGCTCTTTCCCATACCCCACAAAATTACATTTCAGTGACTTTGGATCCAATTTGGTTCGCTTCTCCTTGGGTATATGTGACAAGGCTTCACATCCAAATACATGAAGATGCGAGTATGAAATCCTCTTCCCTTGCCATTCCTCTTCTGGAATACTAAAATCCTATTTAGATGATGGACTTCGGTTGATTAAATACACTGCTATGTTACATGCTTCTGCCCAAAATTCCTTGCCTAAACCTGCATTTGACAACATAGATCGTGTCTTTTCAAGAATTGTTTTATTCATCCTCTCGGCTGCACCATTTTCTTGAGGAGTGAAAGGAACAACCTTGATTCTTCTAATCCCATTATCAGCACAAAAATCATCAAATTCATGTGAACAAAATTCCCCACCATTATCAATTTGTAAGCATTTAATCTTATGCCCAATCTGATTTTCAACTAAAGCCTTGAAAATTTTAAATTTTGAAAAGACTTCAGATTTCCTAGAAAGCATATAAATCCATACTTTTCTTGTACAATCATCAAAAAAGGTTACAAAATAGTTAGTTCCTCCAGTGGAGGTTACCTTGATAGGCCCAAAAACATCCGAGTATACAAGCTCCAGTGGTGTTGTCTTTGTGTCACGCCCACCTTTCAAAAAATTGACCCTCTTTTGTTTGCCATAAAGGCAATGTTCACAAAGAGCTAAGTCAACAAGTTTGAGGCTCAGTAGCTGATTTCTTGTATGCATAACATCGAGTCCTTTCTTGCTAATATGCCCAAGTCTTTGATGCCAAAGATCCGCTTTACTATCCTCAATCACCATTGCAACTCCCACTTCACCATGAGTCTTAAATATGTATAGACTACCCACTTTATTAACATTTGCAATTAGCATGGTACCATCAGTTACCTTCTATGTATCTGAGAGAAAATTTACATTAAGACCTTGATCAAAGAGCTGTCCAATGGATATCAAATTCCATTTCAATTTTGGGACATGGCGAACATCTTTGAGCAGCCATATTTTACCATCTTCTAATGGAAGCAATACATCCCCTTTGCCTGTAATTTCACAAGCTTTGCTGTCTCCTAAAAAAAAATTGCCAAAATGACCTTCATGGTAGTTAATGAACGCTTCAAGACATGAGGTAGCATGCTGGGAGGCACCAAAATCAAGCACCCATTTATTTGGAGTAGTGTCGATTGTTGAAAGGATTAGTACACTATCATCTTTATCATAGACTATATTTGCTTCGTTGTCCCACACCCTCTCTTATGCCCTTTTGAAGTTTCTACAATCCTTCTTCACATGACCAGCTTTGCCACAAAACCAATATTCACCATTTCTATTTCTAGACTTCGATCTCTTTGCTGATTTCGAACGTCTATGGTATTTATTTTTGCCTCTATTATGACTTCTACCTCTATTTTCAACGCTGACCACCGTTAAGGCTTCACTGGATGAAGGTTCATCATTCTTTCTCAAATCCTCGGTGAGAAGAGTAGCTGCTACATCATTAAAAACTAGCTTATTTTTAATGAATATTGATGTGCTAACTGTTGTTACAATGCCATCCCAACTACTTGGTAAAGAACATAATAAAAGAATAGCCTTTCTTTCATCATCTTGTGTCATCCCCACCGAAGTCGCTTGACTAATCAAAGTATAAAATTCATTGATGTGGTTTTCCATAGCACAACCTTCCTTCATTTTTAGTTTGTACAAGCACTTCATGATAAATACTTTATTTGCGGTCGATGCCATTCCATACATGGTTGTGAGTCTATCCCATAAATCTTTTGTTATTGCATCCCCTGTGACATTGAAGAGAACATGTTTGGACATCGAGAGAAAAAATTTTGCTCGCGCCTTCTTGTCCAATTTTTCCCACTCTTCATCAGCCATCCTAGCTGGTTTCTTTTCTTTCCCTTCAAGCGTGAGTGAAAATTCTTGCTTTATCAGTAAAGACTCCATTTGCACCTTCCACAACCCAAATCGCTAACCGGTGAACTTCTCTATCTTCGCTTCTTCCATGATTCTGGAATTTCAACCACCAAAATCTTAATAGCGATCTAAACTCCCTCTATTACCAATTTTTAGGATGAAGAAACAAATTTAAATAGCAGATTAAAACAAAATTATAAACACACAAAACAGACAAATGAGACACCCAGATTTATCGTGGTTCAACAATTGCCTACATCCACACTTGAAGTAGAGGAATCAATCGATTAATAACCAATCTGGTTTACACATACATAGTTGCAAGCAACTCTAGAATTAACCTCTACAAATGAATTACAATCAGCTCTTAAAAATCTTGCAAGGAGAAGTTGAAGAGCCAAGAGTTTTGGTGGCAAGAGGAAGGAGTCCGTTGGACTTCACTTCCAACAATTACCATATCTAGATTCTATAGTTATATTCTATAATTAAAATGATCATGTATCACTATTCGTGAAAGTGCAGAATGACATGCATATATTCCTGGAAGGAAATTTATGCAAAACATAGATTTCAGCTGCAATATGTGTGGAAGACTGGAACTATTGAACAATGATTATAATCTTTCTAAGTGTTGATGCAAAATCAAAATGCTTGTAAGACAAGATTGAGACATTATAATTCATGTGTGATCAAAAATGGCAAGAATGTTATTAAAATCATCAATGTAAATTTTGAAGTCTATGTTAAGTATTAATATGGGCGATTAAAACTCTTTATGATTAAAATTGACACCCGTCATATTGTATGACACTTGTCATAATTGCAATTAGTTTTACTATTACTTAAATAAAGAAAAATTTAAATAACTTTAAATTAAATTAAAATAACCAATCAAAATCAATTAAATATAAATCAGTTTTTATTTCAAATTAATATAAATAAAATAAAATAATAATATAAATAAAATAAGCTAAATAAAAATAAATTAAATCTCTTTCTATATAAATAGAAATCAATAAAATATTTACTAGATTAAATTTAAAATTAATGTAAATAAAATAAAATCATAAATTAAATTAATCAACTTAAACTAATTAAAATTAAATTAATAGGGTAGTCCCTTGTTTGAGTCTGAATCTGTCTTCTACGCTAACTGAAAATCCATGTCACAAAAAAAAATATTAAACTAAAATAATCTAAATTAAATTAAATTAAATAACTTAAATGAATATAAATTAAATAGAAATCAATAAAATATAAACTAGATTTTATGAAATTAATGTAAGAATTTTGATCTGGTCAATAGTTATTATAAGAGTTTTCAAATTAAATATTTAAAATGTATATTATATTACTCTATATATATATAGAAATCAATAAAATATATATTAGATTTTATTTCAAATTAAAGTAAACTAAATTAAACAATTTAAAATAATTAAAATTAAATTAAAATAACTTAAATAAAAAAAATAAAATTATAGCTTAAATTAAACTAAATAAATTATATAACTTACATTATAAAAAATAAAAATAAAAATTACATAATTTAAATAAAGCTAAATTAAATAACTTAAATTAAAATAAAATGAATAATTTATATTAAATTAATAGTATTGTAACAAGTTAGATATCTAATATAATACATAATCATTTGGATCCATGCAACTAATTTAGGCTCTGCAAATACCGTTAGACATTAATGGCGTCCTTGGAGGGAAAAGGAAAAACTCAGAGGAGATATGCATCGACTTTACAGAGGAATTGGAGGATGTGTACTTCTGGGAAAAGCACGCGGTCATTGCAATGATTATCAAGTTGAACTAGTCAAGAAAAGAAATTAAAAATTGGGTGGAAGGCAATTGGGGGTTGCGGACTGTCATTAAATTCATTCCAAAAAGATTCTTTGTGGTCTTGTTAGAAGATGGTGAAGACAAAAATCGAATACTCAATCAGGAGAATTGGTTCGCAAACAATCACGCAATATATCTACAACCATGGTCTCCAAAATTTGATCCAATATCGTTGGCAAACAATCACACAATATATCTGCAACCATGGTCTCTGAACTTTGATCCAATATCGTTGGTTGTATACTTTGCACCGATATGGATTCGATTGTACAATTTACCCATTGAATATTGGATTGAGGATCTTCTAGAAAAGATCGGTAGAACCTTGGGGACTCTATTGGAAGTAGATTTCGATGATGAGGACGATCTCTACAAATATGCTCGTTTGAGGATTGTAGTGGTTAAAAGGATTCCTGAGTCCATCACATTTTTAACTTCAAGCGGTGAATGGCGCCAACAAGTGGAAATTGAAAAAGACATTAAACAATGCCCTAGATGTGGGAGCAAGTTTCATGGATTGGATGAATGCAAGATGTTGGTGAGGAAGGCCAAGAATGTCCTCAGGAAGCCAACCCAGAGTTGGAGGAAGTTGGAGAATTCATTGAAAACGATTACGGATCAAGAAGGGAAGAGATCTGGTGATGTTAGACAGACACAGAACCAAGAGATGAACCCTTCAACTTCTTTGAAATCAGCCACTTGCAATATGAAGGAAACAAGAAAGGAAGATACAAACATGGTCCTAGGTGATAATGGAAAATGTTCAAGATTGAATATTAATACAAGGAGGGAGAATGATGTGGTCCCAAATACCTCAAGAATCACCCCTTCGTGCAAAGGACTTTCAGTCACTGAATTTGAATTTGAAAAGGGTTTGGATGATGATTTGTTTCAAGAAGATGAATTGGAAAACATTGATCCAAGGTGTATCAATCAGTCAGCTAATGCATTGTTGGGGAAGGCCAAAGGTTTTAGAGGTAGGAGGAGCAATCATTAGAAAAGAGAGGTGAGAGAAAAGGAAAAAGGCATCATCAGTGTCTTGGATTTTACGAAGAAAACCAAGGGAAGAAGGGCTCTCCCTTGGTAAGAGATGAAAATCACATCCTAGAATGTCAGGGGTCTATCAGCCCCTGACAAAAAATGCTTGGTCAAGCATTTTTTGAGTATACACAATCCTGATGTGTTACTTTTACAAGAGACCAAGCTTGGTGGAGACAAAACTAGGCAGTTCATTAATTCTTGTTCTAAATGGGATGGTTCATTTCAATATGCAATCGGCACTACTGGTGGCCTAGGTGTAGTGTGGAATCTAGTAAATTTTGAGGTGGTACCCATTGCCTCCCATGAGAACTGGATGGTGTGTGAGATCAAAGGAATTGCTACAAATCTATATTTTCCAATTTTTAATGTATATGGCTCGATGAAGCCTGAAGACAAATTGAAGGTCTGGAGAGAAATTACAGTGCAAGCGTCTCTAGTTGAGAAGGGTAAAGCTATCATAATAGGGGATTTCAATGCTCTGCTGGATGTGGATGAGAAAGAAGAAGGTCTCATAAAATGCTCAAAAGTGATGGAGGACTTCAGAGATTTCATTGAACACAATAAGCTTATTGATATTATTCCGAAAAATGGTAAATCTACCTAGTCTAACAGAAGGTTGAACTTCTCTAAAATATCGGAAAGAATGGATAGGGTTTTTGCTGGAGATTGGTGGTTGACATGGGACTTGTTATTGGTCACTTGCATTATTCCCCAGTGTGGCTCTGATCATTTACCAATTTCTTTATCAATCGAGAAGGAAACTCACAAACAAAGGGGCTATTTCAAATTCCTCAGTATGTGGTCGTGTGATGCGGGTTTTAAATAAAAGCTCAAGTTGTGGTGGCTGGAAGGAAACACTTTTGTGGGCACCCCTAGTTTCAGATTTGTTAAAAGTCTTCAATCATTAAAACATAAGATTAAGGTCTGGAATAAATCAAGCTTCAAAAACATTTTTTTAGAAAAATTGAGAATAGAGGAAGAACTTGAAGCATTAAACCAAAAAGTGATGTTGGCCGAGATGAATAAGGAGGAATTTATCCTTGAAAATAATTTGAAGGAGGAGTACAATGAAGTTTTGAAAAGAGAAGAAGTTTTTTGGAGGGATAAGTCTTGGGAGCTATGGATTTTAGAGGATGATCGTAACACCAAATTCTTTCATGCATCTTCAAAAGCTAGAAGAATCCATAATAAGATCAATGCCATCAAGGATGAGAATGGTCATTGGAAGATGTTAGATGAGGAGATACAACATACTGCCCTTAATCATTTTCAAAAAGTTATGGGGAATGCTGACTTGGGAGGAATTGATTTTGAGCACGTTGTCGACGCGAATATTAATAATAATTTGATTTCTAGTTCTGATGCAAAATTGTTGGTAGCTCCCTACACCATGGAAGAAGTTAAGGCTACGACGTTTGGACTACACCCAAACAAAGACCCTGGCTCAGATGGGATGACTGTAGATTTATTTCAAAACTACTGGGAGTTCATGGGAATAGACATTTGGATGATTGTTGAAGACTTCAAGAAAAACATAAATTTGTTAGTGAAATGAACCACACCATGATTGTGTTGATTCCCAAGAAAGAAGATTGTGAAACCATTGCGGATTTTAGGCCTATCTCATTGTGCAACATGATATACAAAATCATTTCAAAATCTATGGCCAATAGACTCAAGAAAATCATGCCTAATTTAATATCTCAAAACCAAAATGGCTTCACACCTGGTAGAGAGCTAGTGGACAACATCATTTTGGTAGCAGAGGTGCTACATTCCATGCAGAAAGGCAAACAAAAAGGTATGACCATTAAACTTGATGTTGCAAAATCTTATGATAGGGTGGTTTGGGATTTTCTTGTCTGTGTTCTTGATAAATTTGGCTTTCCTAAAGTGTCGATTGATTGCATTAAATTTTCTATTTCTTTGGTGAGTTTTTCTATGATTGTAAATGGAGCGGTCTGTGGATTCTTTGAGGCCAAAAATGGGCTGTGCCAAGGGGATCCTCTTTCCCCTTCTCTGTTTGTCCTAATGGCAGAGGTGTTGGGCAATTTCATCAAAAGGAGAAATAGTGAAGGTTGTTGGAAAGGCATCAGGGTCCATGAAAATTTTGAGGTCATCACGCATTCACAATTCGCGAATGGCACAATTTTGTTTGGTAAAGCTTCCATGAAAGAAGTGAAGGAAATCAAGAATGTCTTGGACATTTACACTCAAGCTTCGAGACAGGCGATGAACAGGGACAAATCGTAGGTCTTCTTCTTCAACACTAGCAAACCTCTTCAAACCAAAATTGAAAACTTCTTGGAGTTCAAAATTGGGGTGTTCCCCATCAAATACTTAGGGGTTCGGATCAGTTCTAGTTGCAGGAAGAGTCATATCTAGGAAGATGTGATTCATTCATTCCAATCAAAGTTTGATAAGTGGAAGAACAGATGGCTCTCGCAAGTGGGGCATTTGACTATGATCAGAGTTGTCCTCTCAGCTATTCTAATTTATAGTATGTCTTGTTTCAAGATGTCACATGTGGTTGGGAGGAAGTTGGATGGTTTGCTTAGGAAATTTGTATGGGAAGGCGCTAAAGATCAGAGGAAGATTCCCCTAATCAATTGGGATACCATGTTTCTTCTCAAGGAAGAAGGTGGAGCAGGGCTGAGGAAGATGGAATTTCAAAACTTTGCGTTGGGGGCAAAATTGACTTGAAAAATGTATAAACATCAGAACAAGTTATGGTGTAGACTCTTTAGGAGGAAATATTTGGATTTGGAGAATCTGAATAGGATCCTTACATAGCCGATGTTGCTAGAGGTTCGTCGACTTGGAATTTGTTGTGGACTACAGGAACATCATCACCGATCATATTTCTTGATGCATTGGCAATGGCCAGATGGCTATGTTTTGGCACGACTCATGGGAAGGTGAGCAGGTGTTTGGTGACTTATTTGTAGAATAGGAATGGGTCAAAGAGGTTGAAAGAAAGGTTGGCCTTTTTATTAAAGATTATGTTGATGGTAGCTTGAGTAATGGTGGGGTGTTGGGGTGCAAAATTATTGATATTGGAGACAAAATGTTGTGTTTGAAGTTGGAAAATCTTCTAAAAAAATAGATTTGTCTTGCAGTCGGAATGGGAGGACACCATATTTTGGTGTACCTCCAAATTGGGTGAGTATAGTGTGAAATTGAGGTATGAGATTCAACGTCACAGATTGAGAGAAAGCAAGTGGCCTTATTATCTTTGTTGGAACAACATTAGTCTTCCTAAAGCTGGAGCCTTTATGTGGATTTCTCTACATGGCAAAATTATAACTGGTGATAGATTGAAGCATATTGGGATTTCAGGACTGAGTTGGTGTGTCATGTGCAAAGGGAGTGAAGAGACAACTAATCATTTACTCTTTCACTGTCCCTTTGCGTATGCATGCTGGGATTGGCTTGTGGATAAATTGCAGTTATTTTCGGTTAAAAATGATGTCCTTAAAGATTTCCTTCTTGTGTGGCCTAAAGCAGGTCATTCAAAATGGAGTGGCTTGTGGCTAATTAACCCTGCTTTGTTAGTTTGGCACATTCGAAAGGAGAGGAACAGGAGGATATTAAGGGGATCTTGTCTTTCGTTAGAGGAGGTTATTTTCAAAATCAAGGTGGCAATTGAAGAAGTGATTAATGGAAAGCCCCCCAAAGTTAAATCATTTAGGTATTGTAGTTGGGACAGGGGTATGGAATGCAATTGGTCACTCAAGGAATGGGGATTGGGGTGCCCTCCAGTTCCCAAAACCAATAGGAAGCTAGTTAGATGGATTCCTCCACATTGTGATTGGGTGAAGTTGAATTTTGATGGAGCGAGCAGAGGGACTTGGAGGTCTAGCTATGCTCCAAGACCTCCAAGTCCTTCCCAATCTCTGCTAGGACTTGTTCTATGCCAATCTCAAGGTGCTTGCAACAAGTGTTTGACTAGGAACCCTACCATTTCAATGTGTTTCCCATATGCTCAATCTTGCAATATTGACAACAACTTATCAATTTCCCACTTTTCACCCCCATTCTATTGTGAGTCATTATAGAGGTGTGAGGTGGAATTTACCATGGAATGAATTCAATCTGGTCCATTTGAGGTTTTCCAATCCCCATCTTCTTTACAGATTTCATAAATTTGCCTAGAAATAGGGCTACAAGGATGAGCCCCAATTAGGCCTCCTAAATCTGGTTTTCAAGGGTTTTGAGGGAATCGGTCAAAAAGACCCTACAAAAAGGTTTATTTTTCTTCAATCAGTCACCCATCCCCAATAGATTTTGTAGGTTTTAGCTTTCCAACTTTCCATACAATGCCCTAACCCAAAAATCAGGATTTGCTAGGTTTCTAGGCCTTTAACCAGTAATGATTGTCCAACTTTGTGAAATGGGCATCTAAAGGACTTTTCAAGGATTCTCCTTCCAACTAAAACTCGGTATGGACCTCATGAACCATCAGAAATTATTTGGTTAAGGTTTTGTATTCACCCTGCAGTATGCATTCAATTTGCATGATGTTTTCTCTAGCCAGGTTGCTCCTAGACTCGCCTAGAACAAGGTGGCAACTATGATGAACTCCACTTCCATAACTCCTCCCTGCATATTTACACTATACATAGGGTTTCCTTCTATTTCCAAATAGGTTATGATGGTAGTACAAAGGGATTTTATGGGGCAACCATTTTACATGAATTTGCTATTTACAAGCCAAAACTGGCTGTTTGAAAACAAAACAATAAAAGTACTAACACACACTCTCTACAAAGCATGAAATGAATCAAATAGTACTGGAACACACCAAATAACTACAATCCAAAACTAGATCAATGGATTCAATCCATTTGTGTTCACATTTTATGCAAAATAAGAAAAAAACAGTGATAACAGTCCGCAAATGAGTATTTTTAGATTGTCATTCATAAAATTCAAAAATTCCAACCATGGTAACCATGAAAGAGGAGGTTTAAATAGTATTTCCCATGTGTGGAGGAATCTTAGGTAAATATTCTAACCCTAACTCCACCGCTAAGCTCTTTTAGGACCAAAGTTGTCATGACAACTTTTAAAAGTTTTCTTGACAACTTTTACAACTTTCCACATTTTGTCTTTTCAACTTAAGTAACCTATTACAAGTCATTACTAATGAATTTTTAAACATTCCTAAGACTATTGTAAATCTCTCTATTTCTCTTACCAAGTTATGTCTCTTTTGACCAACAAGAAGGCCATTTTAACTACTCAAACTACCACCTACTCACAAAGTGCAAACCTAGAAAGGAAACTAAGACAACTAGGCCTACACTTGACTCAAATGAAACATTACACACACAACCTGGACCCTCCTAGATTTCTTATTAGAAACCTAACTTGGCTAAGGTCAGTACAAGGCAAAATTATAGAAGGAATATGAGCCTAAGTCCTAGGTGCTCCTGCACCATTCTCCCAAACAAAAGAAAATTAAGTCACCTCTTAAGGGATCAAATTCTGATCAATGTCTAAGTTCTTGAACTCTGTCTCAAGTACCCATGTAGCCTTAGCATTATCCATACCCTTCCAATTGATTAGGGGCTCCCAATAAATTTGGTGTCTTGTCTTCTTAGTGATTCTTGATCTCAATACCTTTTCAGCCTTTGGACGTGGTCTTGTTGGTACTTGAAGGTTATTTATATCATCTAATACCTCTAAGTGACTACAATCTGAACCTGGGATTGGCCCTTTGTAAGAAACTAAGTCTGCCATGTTGAAAACTGGTGACAGTCCTATTTCACTAGGTAGTTCCACCTTGTATGCATTTTATCCATGCTTGGCTAGGATGTCACATGGACCCAACCTTCTCATCTGCAACTTATTAGGTAGTCCTTGTTATAGCCTTGCCTTGTTAAGATGCACCATTACAAGATCACCTACTTGGAATTGTAGGTTCCTCTTTCTCTCATCAACCTTTTGCTTGATCTTACTTGTGTTCTCCATCAATGCTTGCTTAACTGATTCATGTACCTCTTTCATTGACTGAGCAAAATCCTCGGCATATCCACTCCTTGTTTTTGTATTTCCTAAATCCCTTAACTCCAATATACCCCTTGGGTGAAGACCATAGACCACCTCAAAAGGACTCTTGTCAGTGGTTCTATTTATAGTGTCACTATAAGCATATTCAACTTGTGATAACACTTGATCCCATGTCTGACCATACTCCTTGGTAAGGCACCTCAATAAGTTCCCTAAGCTCCTATTAACCACTTCGGTCTGCCCATCTATTTGTGGATGGTAGGCTGATCCAAAAGATAGGTTGGTGCCAAGCTTTTGCCAAAGTGTCTTCCAAAAATGACTCATGAACGTTGAGTCCCTATCTGAAACAATGCTCATGGGTAAACCATGTATCCTTATCACTTCCTTGAAGAACAAATGAGCTATATGACATGCATCATGAGTAGTCTTGCAAGGTACAAAGTGGGCCATTTTACTAAATCTATCCACTATGACATAAATGTTGTCAAATCCCTGCTTTGTCCTTGGTAGACCTACTACAAAATCCATACTAATGCACTCCCAAGGTCTATTTGGTATGGGAAGAGGTTGGTATAAACTGGCATTTGAAGAAGTGCCCTTGGCTTTTTTATAAACAATACAAGTTTCCACATACTTTCTCACATCCTGATTCATCCTAGGCCAATAGTAATACCTTTGAACTAACTCTTGAGTCTTTTTGACTCCAAAATGACCACTAAGATTACCATTATGCTTTTCTTGTATGAGATTTTCTCTCATTGAGCCTCTAGGCACACAAAGTTGTCCTCCTCTAAACAATAACCCATCTTGTAAGGTAAAATCTGAATACTCATTATGAAAATGATTTGGATACTCTTTACATAACTTGTAGGTGTTTGAGAAGTCTTCATCATCCGAGTATAGGTCTCCAAAATTTTCAACACTTATGCTTCTTAATTGAATTTATTGGATTGTCAAGAGTCTCCTTCTCAATGCATCAGCAACCCTATTTAGTTGATCTTTTTTATGCTTGATTATGAATGTTTAGGCTTTCATATGCTCTACCCACTTCATGTGTCTTTGACTAAGTTTTTCTTGTGAGTTTAGAAAGCTTAAAGCTTGATTATCTGTGTAGACTACAAATTCCTTAGGAAGGAGATAGTGTTTCCACTTCCTCAAAGCTGCACTAAAGCATATAACTCCAAGTCATATGAGGAGTATTTCCTCTTTGCATCACTTAGCTTCTCACTATGGAAAGCTACTGGTTTTTCTTCTTGGCTTAGGACAACACCTACTGCAACATTGCTTCCATCGCATTCCACTATGAAGAGCTTTTCAAAACTAGGCAACACCAACACCGGTTGAGTGGCTATCTTTTCTTTCAAGGTCTCAAAACCTATATTTTCTTATTCATTCCACTGAAACTTTGCCTTCATTCCACCTCTAATAGTGTCCAACATTGGTGCACATATAGCACTGAATTTCCTAATGAACTTCCTATAATATTGAGCTAGTCCATGGAAGCTTCTCACTTCTGTTGCTGACTTAAGAATAGGCCAATTTACTATGGCTTTAACCTTGCTAGGATCCATCTTGATATTTCCTTATGACAACACAAACCCAAGGCAAACCAACTCTTGCTTAACAAATTTGCACTTGTCCAAGTTCATGGTTAGCTTCTCTTCATACAATATTTGTAGCACAATTTGCAAATGATTAACATGATTTGCGCTATCCTTACTGAAAATGAGAATATCATCTAAATATACCACCACAAATTTACCTATGAAGTCATTCATCACCTCATTCATGAGCCTCATGAAGGTGCTTGGAGCATTAGATAAGCCAAATGACATTACAAGCCATTCATAAAGACCCTCTATTGTTGTTTTCCATTCATCACCCTCCTTAATCCTAATTTGGTGGTATCCACTTTTAAGATCAATCTTGGTAAATTATTTAGCTTCCCCTAAACAATCCATTAGGTCTTCTATTCTAGGAATTGGAAACCTATATCTAATAGTGATCATATTTAGAGCCCTAGATTCAATGCACAATCTCCAAGTACCACCTTTCTTTGGGGCTAAAATGGTAGGTACAACACAAGGGCTAATGTTTTTCCTAATTAGGCCTTTGTTTAGAAGCTCTTGGATTTGTTTGGAAATCTCAACATTTTGTTGGGGAGTCATCTTGTAAGCCGCCTTGTTAGGTAAGGATGCTCTGGGTATAAAGTCTATTTGATGGCTTATGGCTCTTTTAGGAGGTGAGGTGGCTGGCTATCCATCACTCACTATTCCTTTGAACTATTTCAATAGGTCTTGAACCTTTATTGGCAAATCTAGTTTCTCTTTCTTGTCTTCCTCTTTAGGTTTCATCACCAATGCAAACCCTATACCTCCACCTTCCTCAAGTGTCTTCAAGAACTATTTTTCACTCACCAAAAGGACATTAGGACCTACTACTCTCTTTTCACCTTCCTCAAGGATAGATTGGATCTTGAATGTGACTCCATCATTCTTGAATGAATATGCATTCTTGGATCCAACATGAATAGCTTGTCTATCAAATTTCCATGGCCTTCCTACTAGAAGATGACATGCATCCATGGGTAGGACATCACATAACACTTTGTCCTTATACCTCCCAATGGTGAAATCCACCCATGCTTGCTCATTGACTGGGACATGCTGGCCTTTGTTCAACCAAGTGACCCTATATGGGTTGTTATGGCATATCCTTTGTAATTTAAGCTTACTCGCTGCCTCTTCTGACATAATGTTGTATGTTGACCCTAAATCAATGATCACTTTGCAAACTTTGTCCATAATCTTGCATTTGATCCTAAATAATGATCTCCTCTGGATAGGTTCTTCTCTGATAGGTTCTTTTATCAAAGTTCTTCTTATCATCAGGTTGTCACCTACCTCTGATTCTAAGGCAACCTCTAAAGTCTTTCTTCTTGAAGTCTCTTCTTGAAAATAGTTCACTCTCCTTTCACTACTCTGTGATGATGATCCCTTCTCTAGACACCTATATGCTAGATGACCAAGCTGATTGCAATGGTAACACTTCATTGAGGCAAAATATGAGGAACCTCTACCTTGTCCACCAAACCTTCCTCTATTTAATCCTCCTTTACTAGTGCCTCCTTCTTGCTACTCAATGAGTTTAGACTCACCTTGTGTTCTTTGCTCTAAGTTTCTTCCTCCAAAGCCTCCCCTATGGCGTCTATTTTCTTTTCCTCTACCTCTGCCCCTATTACTACTTGAATCATGTTTTATTTTCAATTTTTCTTCCACTTTAAGGGAAAGTTGATAGCTTTGATGAACTATCTTTGGGCTCATTAGATTGATTTCCTCTTGGATGTTCCATCTTAGTCCATTTAGGTACCTAGCAGCCTTAAGGCTTTCTTCTTCCACCGCATGGGATCTAAGACTAAGTTTGTGAAACTCCTCCATAGAACCAATTACATCAAGTTCTTTTTGTCTTAGTTTTTGTCTTTTCCTATGAATCTACACTTCATAGTCATTAGGGAGATCGACTTCTTTGATTTTGACCAACATCCCTTTCCAAGAAGAGATGGGGATTTTACCCACATTCTTACTCTCATCCAGCACAAATTTCCACCATGTGAGAGTGGCTCCTCTTATCCTAGACTTGGCAACTTTGACTCTTTGAGCTTTAGTTATGACTTCATAGTCAAACTAGTTCTCCATACCCTCTATCCATTCTAGAAACACTTCTGCTTTCATCTTACCAGTAAACAATGGCAATCCTTCTAGTGATTTACCACTTAAGGCTTTCAATGCCTTTAGGAAAGGTTCTTGTTCTAAAGTAGGATCAGGTTCAAGTACTTTGTCTACTTCTGACACCTCTTTACCCTTCCCTTCTACTCCTTCAACCTTTACCAACACTTCATCTGCCTTGGTTTCACTTTCACCAAGCTTACCTTCTAATTCTATCAACTTTTCATTTAGGAGTCTATTCTCTTCCTACTAATTATTCACTTTCTTTTCCAACTCTACATTGGTCACCATGGTGTTGTCTTCTATAGATTCCACTGATGACATCTACTCTACTAGCCCAAATCTTATGGGCTCTAATACCAGCTTGATAGGGTTTACCTAGCTTGCTCACACTTCACCTAGTTGATGTTGCTCAATTCCACCAACCTCACCAGGTCTAGCTATGCTCCAAGACCTCCAAGTCCTTCCCAATCTCTGCTAGGACTTTCTCTATTCCAATCTCAAGGTATTTTCAACAAGTGTTTGACTAAGAAACCTACCATTTCAATGTGTTTCCCATATGCTCAATCTTGCAATATTGACAACAACTTATCAATTTCCCACTTTTCACCCCCATACTGTTGTGAGTCATTGCAAAGGTGTGGAGGTGGCATTTACCTTTGAATGAATTCAATTTGGCTCATTTTAGGTTTTGTAATATCTATCTTCCTTATCAATTTCATAAATTTGCCTAGAAATAGGGCTACAAGGATGAGCCCCAATTAGGCCTCCTAAATCCGGTTTTCAAGGGTTTTGAGGGAATTGGTCCAAAATACCCTACAAAAAGGTTTATTTTTCTTCAATCACTCACCCATCCCTAAGATATTTTGTAGGTTTTAGCTTTCCAACTTTCCATATAGTGCCCCAACCCAAAAATGAGGGTTTGCTAGGGTTTCTAGGCCTTTAACCGGTAGTGATTGTCCAACTTTGTGAAATGGATATCTAAAGGACTTTTGAAGGCTTCTCCTTGCAACTAAAACTCTATATGGACCTCATGAACCATCTCAAATGATTTGGTTAAGGTTTTGCATTCTCCCCTCCAGTATGCATCCAATTTACACCCTATTTTCTCTAGCTGGGTTGCTCCTAGACTCACCTAGAACAAGGTGGAAACTATGATGAACTCCACTTCCAAAAATCCTCCCTACATATTTACACTATACACAAAGTTTCCTTCTATTTCCCAAGAGGCCATGATCATAGCATGGAGGTATTTTATTTGGCAACCATTTTACATGAATTTTCTATTTACAAGCCAAAACTGGTTGTTTGAAAACAAAACAATAAAAGTACTAACACACACTATCTACAAAGCATGAAATAAACCAAATAGTACTAGAAAAAACCAAAGAACTACAATCCAAAATTGGATGAATGGATTCAATCCATTTGTGTTCACATTTTATGCAAAATAAGACAAAAACAGTGATAATAGTCCAAAAATGAGTAGTTTCAGATTCTCATTCATAAAATTCAAAACTTCCAACCTTGGTAACCATGCAAGAGGAGGTTTAAATAGTATTTTCCATGTGTGGAGGCATATTAGGTCAATATTCTAACCCTAACTCCACCGCTAAGCTCTTTTAGGACTAAAGTTGTCTTGACAACTTTTACAACTTTCGACATTTTGTCTTTTCAACTTAAGTAACCTATTACAAGTCATTACTCATGAATTTTTAAACATTTCTAAGACTATTATAAGCCTCTCTAATTATCTTACCAAGTTATGCCTCTTTTGACTGACAAGAAGGCCATTTTAACTACTCAAACTAGCACCTACTCACAAAGTGCAATCCTAGAAAGGAAACTAAGACAACTAGGCCTACACTTGACTCAAATGAAATATTACACACACACCTTGGACCCTCCTTGAGTCCTTATTATAAACCTGACTTGGCTAAGGTCATTATAAGTCAAAATTGTATAAGGACTATGAGCCTAAGTCCTAGGTGCTCCTGCACCAAGATGTTGCAGTGGGCTCCTTGCATGATTCTGACTTTAGCAAGATTAGATGAGCATTACATCCTGTAGAATAGGTATGAATTTTAAAAAACTAATTCTAATTTAAAAATTATCGAGCTGCTTGATTGTAGACATGTTGCGTAGATTTTAATTATATTTGATTGTAATTTTTTAACTGTAGGGTATCGTGTTAGGAGCCATGTATAGAGATTTGGATCCCAACACTGACCTTGTTCATCAAGGGACACAAGTATATAAAGTTTAAATTAAATTTTGTTTTTTTTAAGTTCTATTTAAAGGGCTAGTTGTTGATTAAATAATTTTATGTTATTTAAATATCTAAAAATATCTATATATTGTAAGATGAGCAACCATTGTGTAGAATGAGCTCTTCATCCCGTAAACTATCTAGAGTCCCGCATGCGCACGGTGGTGTTAAGAGACCCTGAGGTATGTTTATCTACAACATGTACATGTACATGTTCTTAAATACAATTTGATAAATAAATTATATAAATAACTCTTAAAAATTTACTAGAGTATGAATGTTAAATAATGTACATGAGTTCATGTGTACTATATTGCAGGCACAAGGAATGATGTTTGAAGATTTGCACATTTCCATCAGCCTTGTTCATCAGGAGACATGGGTATACATACATTATAACTTTAAATTTATTGTTTCTTTTAAAGTTATAGATTTAAAGGGGTAGGTTTCAAGTTATTTATATATGTCTAATAAATTTGAGTGTAACATTGCAGGATGTGCCACTTTCACGTAGGTTGAGATCCTCATCACATAGATGTCCTAGAGTCCTGGATGCACATGGTGGTGATGTTAGAGACCCTTCATAGGTATGTTTAAATCTGTACAATGTACGCACATACATTTTTTCAAGTAATCTATGTTTCAAATTATTTTTAAAATACAACTCTTAAAAATTAACTAGTATGAATGTTTAATGTACATGAGTTCATGTATGTACTCTATTATAGGTGCAAGGAATAATGTATGGATATTTGCACATTTCCACCAACTTAGGTGCTCATCAGGAGACATGGGTATACATTACAACTTTAAATTAATTGTTTCTTTTAAAGTTATAGATTTAAAGGGATAGGTTTCAAATTATAAATATGTACATATCTAACAAAATTTCAACATTGTAGGATGCAGCACTATCATGCAGGTTGAGCTCCTCATCACATAGACATCCTAGAATCCTGCATGCATGTGGTGGTGATGCTAGAGACCATTCAAATGTGTGTTTATCTGCAATGTGTATGTGCACACAAATGTTCTTAATCTATGTTCCAATTTATATTACAAAAGTTGTATGTATGAATGTTTAAAATTCAATTAGATCTAGATAAATAGTTATATTAAAAAAATTACTATTATGAATTTTTTTAATGTATGAGTTTATGCACATACTCTATTGCAGGTGCATGGATTGAGACATGGTTTAGGACAGGGCCCCAACTAACCCATTTTTTATATATGTGCATGTGCACATATTTTCTAGACATTTCATATGTGTATGTGATAGATAGACATATGTGTATGTGCTAGATATCTACATTTCATACGACTTTGCACATTTATATATATAGATTACGTTTTTAAAAGTTAAGTGTTTATGTATATTTTAGTTATTCATTGTTAAACTAATTTAGACATTAATTTAATTTAGTCATTCATTTTAGTTAAGTGTTTATGTATATAATTTAATGAACTTACTTGAAAAATTTAATCAAATTAGATATATTTAAATTTATTGAAGTTAGATATTTTCATATTTAAATTTAATGAACTTAGATATTTTCATATATGAAATTAGTTCATATTTTAACATTTTCACTTGAATGAATAAATGTCTTCCAGTTATTAACAACAAGAACTATGTATATCCACATTCACAAATACCTCTCATATATTTTAGTGACATATTATAAGATATAATTGAATGAATCATTCTATACATGCATATTACATAAAAAGAGTAACCAATACCTTTTTATATTATTATATCATTCAATCTATTTAGAATTAAAATACATTAAAATTACATCAATAGATACAAGAACATAAGAGCACATTAATCCATGTACATGTTTAAATAAAAATACATACATACATACATACATACATATGTGTGTGTGTGTGTATACATGTATATATATGTATATATATACATATATATACATGTATATATATGTATATATGTATATATGTATATATACGCACTATTCAATCTAGGTGTAACTATGAACATGCACTATGACCAATTTGCACACAAATCCCCTTAAGACCCCTTAAGACAAATAAATTATGAATACATACATGTAAACATAAATTCAAATCCATACATTGGTATAGATAAATAAAGATGGTTTATATGTGATTCACACATGCACAATGATCTATATGTGCAACCATGATCATGCACTAGATGACCCCAATGCAAATATCCCCTTAAGACAACATATATATAAATGATCTCTTAGTTGCATATATGTAAATGAATTGATACATGTGTACATACATGTAAAGATGATTTAAATAGGTGATTCACATATGCGCTATTCAAGCTAGGTGTAACTATGAACATGCACTATGACCACTTTGTAGAAATCCCCTCAAGACCCCTTACAACACCTTAGGACAACATAATTAAATGAATCCATACATGTGTAAATATAAATGAATCCATACACATAAATAAACCAAAAAATTAAAATCAATACATACATTCAATGCATAGACACAAAATATTTAATTTAGGAATAAAACATGTAAGTTCAATGTATAAAACGTAAAATAGATGTATCCACAAAACTAAATGTCCACACTATACGAATGTAAACACGTGTATATATATATATATATATATATATATATATATATAAGTTCATCAAAATGCATTCTATCTAATATAATTTACTTGTTCAAACATGACAAGTGAACTTAAAGCTCCTGGTACATATAATCTGGATCCTCCCTATCTTTTATAATTTCTAATTTTTTTTCATGATCTTTTAATAGGAAACCTCCACTTTTGGTTGCCATGTCCTCTTTTTGGCAATGTCTCCAAATGCAATCTTGTCACTATTAGTAAGTGACTGTAGTGTAGAATGTTTTGGCCTGACATATAATCAATGAATGTTACACCATTTGTATCTATCTTTATTTGTTGATAATAGGTTCCTTCAACAACAACTGAACTAGTCGGATATTGTTTCCCATCATCATCATTGACTAATTCCAATAACTTGCATTTTGGTTGTGTGCATCTCAATAGATAATAATCTACACCTTTAGTATTGTCAGGATCAACAATCACTACAAAAATATCACCTGTGAAAATAGACTACATGTATAAATATTTCAAGAAAAATTAGTACATTATACATTTAAATTAATTTTGAACAATATTAAATTAAATAAAAATTTAAAAATTTGTACATGTATATATAATTTAGAAAATATGCATTCACACACTTGTAAGAACTAAATCAGAAACATGTTCGTAATTAGCCGAATATAGAGGATCATGAATATCAATAATGTCACTATCTTCATAAGGAGGCATTGCATTAACTTCTTTCATTTCCCATTGCAAAACATATGCATCCGCGATATTCTGACAATGAGTATCCATGTTGTTCGCAATGCAATCAACACAAAAACATGATTTTCCTCTTGCAAGAATAACATGAGGCTTGCTAAATCACGTAGTCATGACTTGATGAAAACTTCTAATACCATTAATTGTTTGACAATTATAAGGATTTGATCGATCAATATCTGATAATACAACTTATTTAGTCCATTTTAGTTCATTTCACACATATGCATGTACACACACACACACACTCATATATATACAAATTTTAAAAATAATTCAAGAACACTTCAATGCAAGAATATTTATAAGTACCTTTAACTTCCCAAAAATAATGCTTGTTGTAAGTTGTATCACGACTAACAAAATGATTTTTGCACCATTCAACAATATCATTAAAATTACGTATGGTGTTACCTGTACAAAAGCTCTCGCTTTAGAAAATTGGACAACCCATGTATATATATATATATATATATATATATATATATATATATATATATATATATATATATATATATATATATATATATATATATATATATATATATATATATATATATATTTATATATATATATTTAAATTAATATATATATAAATAGGTCTTGGATTCTTTTAAATTAAAATTATACACAAATATGAAGAGAATTTACCTGCAAGTTCATGTTGGAGAAGTGTGTCACACTTCACACATGCTCTTGATCCATCATGCTCTCATTTTTCATGTCCACTCTCAAAGAAGTTTCACAAAAACTTTATGCTATGTTAAGCATGTTGTAGGGATAACAAGTTAAAGGCTTTTGCACGCTTCATACTATACGATCAAATCATATGTAAGAAAAAAATCAACTTATCAATTTCAAACCTAACACTTGTTGGCACATCCATCAGACCAAATCCAATGTTGTGTACAATTTATCCCACGATCTTTAATCTCTTAAAAAAAAAATCCAAAACAATGTGCTACATAGCTCCTATCATTCACATATCATCACGGATATAGAAATGAACCTCCTTGATGATAATGTGTTCATTTTTCAATACTCTCTATACCATCCACCCGAAATCGTGCATGTCTATAGAAAACTTTTACAAATACTGCAACTTGATCAAAATGATAATATTGAATTTGAATTTTTGTGTGATGACTAAATGTATAGTTCTTAGATAAATCTACAATTGAAAGAGTACAACTTGGTGCAAAATAATTCATTGAGTCATGAAACTATTTAGTGTGCCATCTTGCACCATGAAAATGTTCGATATGTGGATATATCATATTAGGAAATCTATCTATAAACTAAATGTAGGAAAATTCACTCTCTTTCAACATAATTTTTTTGGATTCAGTTCCTGACTTGGTTTGGCATGTCTCATATTCAAATCTCTTCCATATAACCAGTGCATGAATATCAATATTCTTAGTTTGGAAAAAAAACTTACTCAAAACTCCATAATCATTGCATTCACCTTTTATACATTGTATTTTGAACTCATCTAAATCTTCTAATTTATCACATAAAATAGACTTCACTAATTATGTTGTATTTGTAGGAATGACTAGATCTGGATGAATTGTTTCCATGAACTTCTTATATTATTACAATTATAGATGAAATTCAATATGATTTTGACAACAAGAAGTTTCATGTACCTTATTTATGCGTACAAAGCAAGGACGCACTCTCTCAAACATCCTTTGGCAAATATTTACATCTGAAAATTCTTGCTTGAGTGCTTCAAACAATTCACTTTGTGTTGTATCTAGAAAATTTTTTGGATTGTAATATTTTTACCATCTTCATCTATCATCTGTATAGTGCCCCTTCTATGGAAAGAAACATGAGAGTGGTTGGTCCAATAATCAATGACCTGTCTTTTTACATCTTTAGAAATTCAGTCTTTTCTAGGAACCCTACAAATATTTACCCAGTTCTTTTCAATGTTTTCATCCAACATATTTCTCTTCCTAATGTATCTTTGAGAAGTTATTCTAGATACATGTATTGATTGAGAAATTTCCTTGACTTGATTTCTACGAGTCAATTTCCTACTAGTAATCATAGTCATCAATGCTCTATGTGTAACACTTCAATCAACACCTTGACTTGTGTTGTCAATACAATTCAATGCTTCTTGTAAATTTTCAATTATAGTTTTTTTAACTAATGTATCAGGACAACTTTTCTTATTATCAACACCCAACAACTCTAAAACAGGGTTCATTTCCCTTTTCTTAAATAACTTAGGAAATAATTGTTCTCTTCCAATAATAGACATTTTTAAAATAATCATCCCACAATTTCATAGAATGCAATTTTAATGTGCTTTCAGGTATCATATCTTCAGATGGAATTTTATGGAAAAGACTATCTTCATCCGTTTCCATCAAATTTTCCATACCAAAAAAAAAAAAAATTGAACTTGAGCCTGTACCAATTTCATCTCATACCTGAGTAGATGTTTCTTGAACATCATCTTGTTGATCTTGAATATTAGCATATTGTTGTTGATTACTTTTTGTATGACCTTTCATCTTATCGTCCCTTTTACGATCATACAACCTTGATCTAGTCCTCTTATTCCCCATTGCAAAAAATATTTAGATCTTCAAAATTTCTTTCTTTGAACCTAAAAACACAAACATGGAAATGTACCATATATAAGAAAAAAACATATTTGAACCCAACTTTCAAGTTATTTTAAATTGTAGAAGTTATATATACATATATATACTTATCATAACAATGTTAGAGTTAAATCTATAAATACAATTTATTTGTAAACTATGAACTAAAAAAGTTATATAGTTACTTTTCCTTGTTCTTAACAAAAAAAATATAATTAATGAAATGTATTTAATTTTGCATTCTTAAACTTTATACATTGAATAAATGAAAAAAGTGTAAATTTAATCCATTTAGATCATTTGACTTGAACTCCAATTTTTAAAATTTAGAAAATTAAAAAATAACATTCAAGAAATAAGAGCTAGTTTCTACCAAACATAAGATAAAGAGTGAGAAATTAAGACTAGTTGGATTCTACATTTGACTATGCAATGTACATATGAACATGATTTAATAATATCAATTGCTTGAAATCTAGTAGCTAATATATAGCGAATATGAGTCAAGTATTAGTTTCAAAAAAAAAAAAATTGGTACTAAATAGTGTTGAATATACTCAATTTCATTAGTGTTTTATATATATATTACAAATTCACTATTTAGTTCTTTTAAGTATCTAAATAAGAATGAATCTATGCATATCTATGAATACGTATAAATGAATCCATACACATAACTAAAAAAGGATTTGCATATATATATAGATAAAAACATATAGAATCCATGTACAGGGAAATAAAAGATTCAAGATAAGATACACATGATTGAATCAACAATTAATGTTTAATATAAAAAATTGAAAAAATAAAGTGTAATATGATATACTTAAAAATAAATGATTGAATCCACAATTGATGATTAAAAAAGTAAAGTTTAGTTAAATCTAAAAAATATAAATAGTTGTCAAAAAACCTTCAAATATTTGTATATTTGAAGATGATTGAAAAAATAATTTAAAATAACATAATTGAAAATAAATGATTGAAGCACAATTAACAAATAATAAAATAAAGTTTAAAAAATCTAAAAAATATTTAATTTCCCCAAAAACATCTAATATTGTAAATTAAGCATGATTGAAAAAAAATAATTTAAAATTTAACATACTTGGAAAGGGTAGACGCCTTCGAAATAAAATCAAAATCTTCACCCCTTTATAATCTTCCCGCTCACTCCAAAATGCCACTTTATTTGAGAAAAAAAATGATTTTATTCAAAAATCACTTTTATTATTTTCGCACTTGATTGAAATTGATTTTTTATTGGAAAAAAAACATTATTTAATATGGGGTATGTGGTTATGTCAACATTCATTTGACTATAGGTAAAAAGGAAGAGATTGCAACTAAAACGTGATTCCTTAAGGAATAAATGTGGAGGATTGAATTGCAATAGAAAAAGAGGATAAAGATTTTATAGTGTGTAGGAGTATTGGTAACTAAGAAATGGAAAGAAGATTCTTGGAGGAGGAGTATGGTGTGTTAATTCTCAAACAAGGAATATGGGTGTGTAGCTTGGTGGAGGTGGACAATTTATGGTGGGTTCAAACCCATGAGAGAAAGAAGAAATATGAAAATATTTTGGAGGAGGTGGTCACTATATGGTGGAAAAAGGTTCATAAATGAAGAAAATAAAGAAGAGCAATGTAGGCAAAGAAAGATAGGAAGAGTTCCAAGTAAATGAAAAAGAAAACTAGTAGGTAAATATTAGAGCATGTGTAATACCTGCCAAAATACCCTAGATAAATCTAACCAACTAAAATAGAAATAGAGATAATTTTTTTAACATACTAAACTAATGCAACACATATAACTCAATAATCATAAACATTATCTAACATTATCTCCAAGTAACACATGCATTAATTCAAGCATGATCATAAGGACATAAGTACACAAGTAGAATTATCAACATCACATAGATCAATCTTCTCTAAGGTATCTCAATTTCATCACATAACATGACACTAAGAATAGAAGCAACATCATAAAACTCTACAACATCACTTCCTACATTAACTTAATATTTATTTCAACTAAATCATGGGAAAGTAACCATTAATCTAAGTCATACTTACATAAGATATATTCTATACAAATCTAACACATGACTCAAATCACCATTACACATGATAGAAATAACAGTCTATTCCAAAATAGAACCACAACTCTATTTAAATCTTGAATATAAATAATCTAGAATGCAAAAATAACTCTTAAAAGAGTATCGTTTCCTTCAATATTCCTAGTGATTAATTCTCTGGATCTCATAGAAAGCATCTAATTATCTAGCCATTATGCATATACAATCACATCCCAATTTACTTCTATACTATAGGTTCATTTTAGTAAACCAGATCCAAATGTTCCTAATCATTTAATCCCAACCAATGATCATCCATAGAAATTCCATAATATCAACTCTAAAGCATATTCATTGCCTATTCTCTAATAGAAGATTCACACAAATCTAAAGCATAATCCTCAATTTCATCACATAAGACACATATACTTCTAATAAAATAACATATTTTATTTAACCATTAATCTCAATCTCTAATTACATGTGTATATGGGAAAAGCGGGTCGATAGAACTCAGTATCTGGAAAACGGAGTCTAAGGAGCCTTGCTCACACACCCACAAGACTTCTTGGTGCAAGTTATGGAGTCATGAAGTATGGCTCAACCTTCCAAGGTTGGTTCCATGGTTCTCTATCTCACAAGGTCCCTCAAACCAATGTCTTTGCTCTTAGATCACTGAGCAAAGTGGTTTAGGGATGACAAATGCAAGAACGAGGGATGCTTTTGTTGATTTTAAGATGAAATGCATCCTAAGTTATACATGATCCTATAAATGCAATAAACTAGTTATAAGATGACAAGATTAGTAACAAGACTATCCTAGCATGCTATATTAGTCTATGATTAAGCTAAATGATAAGGAAAATACTCTAAACATGCATATTTAGATTAATTCCTATTTAAAAGAGAGGCTAAATGATGAGCATAAATGAGATAATAAAACTTGCATGGATTTGAGTATAAGTGTGATGCTAAAGACTTGGATGATGAAAAATGGAGGAATGAGAGCTCTATTTATAGCAAAAATAGGGCAATGGACGGCCAGGATTGAAAGATTTAATCAAGGGTTGAGTTTGAAAGTTGGGAATCCATGTTTGCGATTGTCGCCAATGAAATGGTGACAAATGTCAACATAAGACTAGGTTGAGAAAAGAGGTAGGAAGCATTAAATGCTTGAGAAGACCTCATGGTTATCTTAGGGGGCAAGGTTAATGGTTAAGTTAGGATTACCCATTGGATGAAGGTTTTACCCAAAGGATAAACTCTTGTGCAAAAGATTAAGGATAACCATGGTCAAAGAAATAAATGTTTGATGAGACCCTTGGGTTACATAGAGGTTGAGTTTAGGGAAATTCTTTAATCATGCTAGAGGGTTGAGTTAACCATCAATGGTTTGGGAGACTTTCAAAGTTAAGTGGTTGAAGCCTTTAAAGGTTTTCAAAGACTTTGAGGGTTTGAGAAGTAGAATCCCCTTGCTTAGCGATGTGATAAAGTTTAGGAAATGGGTTAGGTTAATTTAGAAGTGATTAGAAGAGTCTAGAAGGGATTAGGAATAGGGTTTAGGAAGCAAGTGGGAGATGTAGGATTTTACAAGTGGATGAAGGGATAATAGGATTTAATTGAATAAAATGAATTTAATTCAATTTGGTTGTAATTTGGGGAAATCAAATAAATTAGATTTATTCAATTTAGGATAAACTATTTTAATTAAATTTGAATTTAATTAAAAGTGGATAGAAGGGATTTAATTGAATAAAATGATTTATTCATTAAATGTCAAAAGAGGCCTAGTGAATTTAATTTAAATAAATTGAGTAATTTACTTAATTTAAGTAAGGAATGTGGGTTATTTAATTAAATTGGATTTAATTAAATAGAGAAATGAATATAAAATATTCATTTAGGAATATGGTCATTTTTATACATCTACATTTTGCCCCTCTTTGAAGTGACGTGTGTGCACATGTTAATTCAAATAAAATGATGTGTTATCGTGATTTATTATCAAATAAAAATTTTATGTCGTTTTGAGATATGCCATGCCCTAGTTTTGATAATTGATGTTGATAATGCCCCCTCGAGAGATGAATCAAAAATTTGGAAAAATTTGATGTGATTTGAGAATTGTGTTTGCTTTGCAAAATTTTGGCTATGTGGAATGCTTAAATTGATTCATCTCTCGATAATTGATGTGTGCGATGGTAAGAGGAAGACCACGAGCGAATTACATGTGCAATCCCCTAACCCTAATTTTATTTCGCCCTATTAAAGGGGAAAAGTGCATTGTTTTGTCTCATTTGTGCTTGTTGACTTCAGAGAAAGAGACTTTTGGAGAGAAGACAAAATGCCTATTCCATATTCTAGGCATCGATTCAAGCGCGTTCGGAGGTATCGGAGGCCTGCCACGTATGGACCACCAGTAAGTCAACCTTTTTGACCCCTTTTTGATTTTTTATTTTGTCATTTTAGGTAATTTTTTGAAATTTTGCATGCGGGTTTAACGTTCTAGCGCATCTAGGTCATCGGTCAGTGCATACAAAAAATTTCATAGCACATAAGGTTGTGGATTTAGGTTGCATCCAAAAAATGTAGGGTAGTGCATAGGTTAGCTAGGTTAGCACTTAGGTTTGCTAGGTTAGCACATAAATGCACATTAGCGCATTAGGGACAAAAGGTAGCGCAGAAACTGAAATAGGTAGCGCATCATGTAAACCTAGTGCATAGGGTAGATAGGGAGTCGCATGGGTAGGGGTACATAGCACGTAGGCTAGACCTAACGCATAGGGCTAGATAGGTAGTGCAGCCGCAGGATAGGTTAGCGCATAAGATAGGTTTAGTGCTTAGGGTATCTTAGATAGCGTATTGAAAGAAATAGGTAGCGCATAGAGTTAATCTAGCACATGGGGTAGATAGGATAGCACATGGAGAAAATAGGTTAGCGCATCGAGTCAATCTAGTGCATAGCCAAATTTAGTTAGAGCATGCAATTGGTTTTGTGAGAAAAGATGAGTTATGAGTGAGGAAAATTGATAGGATAAGGTTAGTTTTGCAAGGATATGTGTACAATGTTTCGTTTCTGTGTTTGTTGTCATGGTTTTGATAGTTTGTTCAATATAAGTGTCGATATAACCTGGTTTGATTTGCGATTTTTCAAGTTATTTATAGATATCGATGTGGATTTGGGATAAACTTGATTTGATTTGCATTGTTTCAAGTTAATATATGTGGAACCTGATTTGTGTTACAAGCTGATATGATTGTGGAACTTGAGTTGTTTTACAAGTTGATATGGGTTGGAAACTTGAGTTGTGTTACAAGTTGATGTGAAATGGGGACTTGAGTTGTGTTACAAGTTTGATATGGTTTTTGAAAACTTGAGTTGTGTTACAAGTTGATATGGATAGATATGACGTGATTTTGATTTTGATATCTATGTTTTTATGAGGAAACTGATATTGAACTTGTTTTGTTGTTTGACAAGAGCGATTGGGAGTGGTTTAGTCATGCAAGCGATTCTTGAGACCATGGGAATTGATACCACAGTTGGCACAGGCTGATCTGGACATTATTGAGAGATGCAACCAATCTTCCCTATTGGATATGCCTCGGTTCACTGTGAAACGGCGTTTACTGACAGTGCTTGCAGAGAGATGGCACAGTGATACGAACACCTTCCATTTTCCCACGGGGGAGATGACAGTGACCCCTGAGGATTGCTACCAGATCCTACGCATACCTATAATAGGTGCCCTACTACCTTATGAGCAGTTAGAGGAGGGAGGGACAAAGGCACTTTGTCAGATTTTTTACAATGATATAGTATGCAAATATGAGATTCTGTGGCAGGAGTTTCTAGATTTGGACTATGCACCTCTTCCATCGGTACTGGCAGGTTTCATAGGTGGTTTTCTATGTCCTGACCATAGGTTGAAGGGATTTTCAGTGGGATGGGGATTGGTGCTAGAGGAGATGGTTACACAGGGCCGCAGGTTCGCATAGGGATCGGCTATGCTAGCCCATTTGTACAGGGACTTGCATGAGGTAGTATACCTGGGTTACGGCAATTTGTCAGTTGGTGTTACACTTCTATAGGTATGGTGTTGGGAGCACATTCCTACAGCTAGGCCACTGGTGGATAGAGATAGGCCGGTTGGACATGCCTATGCATATGGATACAGCGGGTTAGTTGTCCAGCGGAAGCTAGGCAAATTGGAGCATTGGAGGAGGGTGTTGGACGATATTGATACAGTCATATGGTGACCGTATATAGGTTGTGAGGTTTGGGTTAAGGATGGGCTGGAGATGCCATATGTCTTTATGACCCGATTTTTGATAGGGAGGACCCCTTTTGTGATTGAGAGATTTTTGGTTACGAAAGTTTTGCGGCAGTTTGGTCGGCAGCAGGGGATATCGTAGGGGACCTATTTGTATGTGCCCTAGAGGCAGGACATACTAGATTAGGGTCTGACTATTGACAGTGCAGCAGTTGTGGAGGAGTTTGTGCAGCTAGCGGGCCAGATATGGGATTATGCCCTAGAGATTTTGGATGTTGGGATGACGGATGAGTTTGCTAGACTATTTGCAGCTCGTGTCATGGCAAGGATATTGGATCCAGCGGAGATGTGGCCCAATTTTGATGATGATGAGGATGAGGGAGGAGGTGGAGGATGTCGGGGTAGGAGAGGAGACAAAGGTAGAGATAGGGGTGATAGAGAAGTGGAGAGAGAAATTCGACGAGTTGTGATGGATAGAGGTAGAGAAGGTTTGGCGATTGGAGCAAGGGGTGAGGGGATGATGGGAGAGGTGATAGCAATAGTGGGAGGGACTGACAAGGTGAGACGGCTAGCCCAGAGGAGGAGGACTGATGTGCTGCCTCCACCAGCACTGAGGACAGGTAGAGGGATAGGGGTTACCCCTTCACAGGTACCCCTACGGGTCTGGGTTCCAACTCATGTGGAGGACGACTAGATTAGGACCTTACAAGTGACAGTGCAGCAGTTACAGGCACAACTGTTAGTGCATCAGCGTCAGATTACACAGCCGACCATTGAGCGTTACACTGAGATAGAGCTGCGAGGTTGAGCGAAGGAGCTCGTAGTGAGTGTGCAGAGAGTAGCAACAGGTGAGCCGATGAGGGACACCTTGAGAGAGCTGTCCTTGAGAGACCAGGAGGCAGAGTACTACCGTCGTCAGTATGAGGCTATGGTGCCTAGGGAGCGTCAAGTGCAGAGTTTTACATAGTTGAGATCGAGTCGATCTCGAGAGATGGGATCACGGTCAGAGAGTAGAGGCATGACAAGGCCACTAAGACATGATCCACCTGGAGATCCAGGGGCTAGGACTTTTGCGGTGAGACCATATCCTTCAGGAGATAGTCATACTTGAGAGACGCTATCTCTATTGTATTTTTGATCATTGTATTTGGCCGAGACATGACATATATTGTACATTTTGATCATTTTTGATATATATATATATATATGACACCATTTTCTTTGATCATGTGGTGTGTTATGGATGCATGTTCTATATGCTTTTACTTTATTCTATAATGATGCAATGCTTAGATAGATGATATGATGAAGTGAAATGCATGATGTAAATGTATGATGTTTAGGAGATGTATCTTGAAAATGAGATGAATGATATGATATGTAACTAATTGTAAAATGATATGCAACTAATTGTTTTTGGAGCACCCTCATTCTGCATTTGTCATCTGATATAACCACATGTTATTTGCTTTGGATATATGTATCATCATTGAGCATGGATTGATTTTTGGATATGTTGAAAATTTATACAAGCATAATGGTATAATTGAACCATGATGACCTG
Organism: Cryptomeria japonica; assembly: GCF_030272615.1. NCBI lineage: Eukaryota > Viridiplantae > Streptophyta > Pinopsida > Cupressales > Cupressaceae > Cryptomeria > Cryptomeria japonica. The sequence goes on along the minus strand of NC_081408.1, from coordinate 136,682,261 downwards.
AGAAAAATTTACATGATGTTTGATTTTGCAAGAAGCACAAGCGTCAAGGTATAATTGAACTAGGATGACTAGAGTGCGGATTGTGTATAAACAGGCAAGATTAAACCATTTGTATGCGTAAAGTGGAATCATGTCTTCAGTGATATTTGTTGTATCACGTCTCGAGACAAGTATGTACATAGTACAAATGATCGCCTCACAGATAGAAGACTAAGAAAATATTGGAGTTTCTCGATGTTCTCTAGCTTGGAAGCATTGTTAATCCAATAATTCAAAAAGCTTATATGCAAAAATAGTCAAAACTTTTATGCAAAATGCAACATTTGATACTTCAGAAAATTATCCATCGTATTTCTCTTGTGAATTTGTTATCGATCGATGTTTTGATTTGGGTTTGTGTAAGTTTTTGCTTTGTTCAATATGGTGTTCTGAGTTTGCAACTAGTTTTGATGGCTTGAATGTGCTGCAAGTGTTGACGAATATTGCCCCTAGCTAAGTGTACCTCTCGATGTGGATATGTACAGTGATTACCAAGCCTTGGTGAGGTGTGGTGAAAGGATATACAGATAAACTAGGATAGTGACTACGCTAAGTATGTCCTGAATGGATATTTGCTAAGTGTCGGGCAATGGCCGATAGTTTTTAACTTCGGAGATAAGGATATGGATAGAGATAAGGGAGTTGTCTTTTCACAATAGTGCCTGTTACCAGGTTTTCACCAGTTGCTTTTATTGTGCCTTTTTATTTGTTTTTCCTTAATTTTTTTATTTTTATTTATTTTGATTGTTTTTTACTTTTTCCGTGCATTAGACTACTCAAGTGTAGTATTTCTTCAAATGAATGTTGTTAGTTGGTTCGTCAAGCACATCTCCTTTTGAAGTTGTTAGCTAATAAGCACCTGATCCATAGACTGATATGATGACATAGGGACCTAACCAGTTAGGTTAAAATTTCCCTTTCTTTTCTCGATCTTGCTAATTTCTTGGATTTTCTTTGAGGAATAGGTCACCAACTTTGAAATTTCGGGGAATGACCTTGTGATTGTAGCTTCTGCACATGTGTTGCTGATATGCTTTGAGATGAGTGTAAGCATGCTGACATCTTTCATTTAGAAGTTTTAGTTCTTGTAGTCGGTTGACTCGATACTCTTCATCTAGGATTAAGTCTTTTAGAGAGACTCTGAGAGATGGAATTTCTACCTCCAGTGGTAAAATAGCTTCTGATCCATAGACTAATGAGAAAGGTGTTGCTCCTATAGGTGTACAGATGCTAGTTCTGTATGCCCAAAGTGCTTGATTGAGTTGTACATGCCAATCTTTGCCTGCATCATTGACTGTCTTCTTTAAAATTTTCAATATCGTTTTGTTGGACGCTTCTGCCTAACCATTTCCCTGTGGGTAGTATGGTGTAGAGAAATGATGTTGTATTTTGAATTGTTCACATAGTTCTCAGACATCTTGGTTTTTGAACGGTAGTCCATTATCGATGATGATGGAACTTGGAATACCATATCTACAGATCAGATAGTTTAGGATAAAAGAGGCAATTTGTTTTCCAGTCACTGTGGTCATGGGGACTGCTTCTATCCACTTGGTAAAGTATTCTGTTGTAGTTATAATGAACTTTTGTCCATGTGAAGATGAAGGATGAATTTTGCCGACCAAGTCGAGTCCCCACTGACAAAAGGGCCAGGATGTTGTAAATGGTTGCAGTTCCTATGCTGGGGCATGTATCAGATTGCCATGGATCTGGCATTTAGGACACTTCTTGCCGAAGTGGTAAGAATATTTTTCTATTGTAGGCTAGTAGTATCCCATCCTTAGAAGCTTTTTAGCAAGAGTAGTTCCACTTGAATGTGTGCCACAAATACCTTCATGAAGCTCGTGTAAAGCGGAATCAGATTCATTATGATCAAGGCAACGAAGAAGAGTACCATCCAGACTTCGACGGTACAAAGTATCAGCAGTAAGGGTATATAATGGGTGGCTTGTCGGATAAAGTTACATTTTTGGTTTCGAGATAAGTCAATGGGTAGAATGTTTTTCTTTAGATAATCATATATCAGTCCATACAAAGGGGAATCCGAACTAGTCAATGCATAGACAACATGGGATTCAGAGTGGTCATAGGCTGGGGAGAATAGTTGCTCTACCAGAAACTCGTAACGACTTAGTTTCTCTATTATCTGTAGTCATGAAGAGATAGTAGCCATTGCATTGGCTACTTTGTTGTTCATCCTTGGTATTTGCTCGAAGGTGATGTGTACAAAATGGGTATGTGCAAGATCATGGTGTTCCAAAACAGGCCCTTAAGTGGCAATGAAATTTCAAAAAATCAGAGTTTTGCAACTTGACATGAAAAATTGAATAAGTTATGAACATTATTTTTAAAATATGTAAGAAGAAAATCCATAGAAAATTGAATGTAGTTTCTAAGCTACTATTTGTTTTTTGAAAAAAAAAAATCTATTTGATGAAAATTTCAAATTTCAATGCAGTGGTACAAAAATTTCAGGAAAAAGATAAGAAGTAGGTGTATGTCTAACCACCCTAATCACAATCAAATCATAATATTTTTTTATAATATTTAAAATATAAGTATTAGACTCATTTCTGGATGTGACACATATTTTTTTATAATTTTTTATAAAGTAAATAATTATTTATGAATTTTTTACTACAGCTTTTCAGAAATTTAGAAACTCCTACGTTTGACCACCTTAACTTGGTCAAAACCTTATGAAATTCAATTTTTTTAAATTTTTCCCTATAGTAGATGAAGCATAGGATGTGACACATGTTTCAGATTCAAAAAATGTTATGCGGTTTGAAAGTTACGAGTATTTTTCTATCAGTATATCAATTAGGACTTTTTGTCAGAATTCAATTAGAAAATAAATAATAATTATTTTTTTTAAGTCAAAATAAGAAAAGCCTTATATTGTTGAAAACCTGAGAATATCCTTAAAAAACCCTTTTCATTTTATCAATTTTGGCTATAAAAAAAGTCGTCAGCCACCAGTGTAAAGTCTGGAAAATCAAGGAATACTAAAAAACAAGTTTTTTCCGTTGACTTTCCAGGCTTGTCACTTCCAAGCCAAATCCCAAAGCAAACCCTGAACCAAAATATGGAGGGAAAAATTTATGTTTTAAAATCAGATATCGGATTTTATTGGATAAAATCGGATATTGGATAAAATCGGATATCGGATAAAATCAGATATTGGATTTTATTGGATAAAATCGAATATTGGATAAAATCAGATATTGGATTTTATTGGATAAAATCGGATATCCAATTTTTGAAAAAAAAATAAAATAAAATATTTTAGTAAATTGGGCATAACTTTTGCGTTTTATATCAAAATTTTGATTTTTTACAGGTGTTGGAAAGGTAATTAAGAGATCTATGATATGGAATAAGTATATTTTCAATTATTTGTTTTAAAAAATAATTATAATTCATTTAAATTCATCCTTCATTTTTAAAACATAAAAAACTCATGACTTTTTCATATGATTTCCCTATTGCATGAATTTTTGTAACAATCATCTCAAAATAAACTAAATAAGTAATTAATTAATAATAGAAAATTTATGAATTTTATTGAGTTTGATAAATTTTGATAAACCATGTTATCTATGTTTGTTCCTTTCTCCACCTCTCTCTCCTAAACCTATCACACCACCTATTTGTTTCTTCCTCCCTCTCTTTTTTCCATATTTATACATCTCTCTCTAGACCTATATCTCTAACTATCAATGAATACCTTATTAAATCTCTCAAGCTCTAAAAGGTGCTTATATTTCTACCTCTTCATAATTTCTTCCTCTATGTCACTCTCGCTTCCCTAAGATCTAGACTAGTCTCTCTGCATTTCATTCTCATCTCTAGCAACAAAATTCAAAGGGGATAAGGAGAGGTGTAGGGAAGTATCAAAAAAAGGAGAGGGGGAGAGAGGTGAGAAGGAGAGATTAATTGGGGGGAAGAGAGAGTGTGTGAGAGAGAGAGAGAGAGCTATAGGTAATTAGGTGGAAGGCAAAGAGAGAGAGGGGGTGATTAGGGTGAAGAGAGAATGAGAGGGATAGTTTGAGATTATTAGGGGGTAGGAGGAGAGGGGGAGAGGGGAAAGTATCAACAAAGAGAGAAGAGAGATGGAGATAGAGGTGAAGAGAGACATAGAGAGTAATTAAGGGGTGGGTAGAGGGGGAGAGGGAAGTATCAATAAACCCATAGGAGGAGAGAGGTGATCGAGGGTAATTGAGGAAAAGAAATAATGTGAGAGAGAATATCATGTCCTAAAGGGTCATATGGTGTCTCATGAACCTTTAGGACACCATATGACACCTTAGAACACCATATGATGTTGTTATAAGTCTTATGGTGTCCTAAGGGGTCATATGGTGTTCTATGAGCCTTTAGGACACCATATGGTGTCATTACAAGTCGTATGGTGTGTTAAGGGGTCATATGGTATCCTCTGACCCCTTAGGACACCATATAACGCCTTAGGTATTGTTAGGGATCATATTGTGTCTAAATGGGTCATATGGTGTCATTGGGGGTTGTATGGTGTGATAAGGGGTCATATTGTGTCCTAAGGGGTCACAAGACATCGTATGACCCCTTAGACACCATATGATCCATTAGGTTTTGTTAGGGCTCATACTATGTCCTAAGAGGTCAGATGGTGTCCCATGACCCTTTTGGACACCATATGACCCCTTAGGACATCATATGGTGTCGTTATGGGTCTTATGGTGTCATAAGGGGTCATATGGTGTCCTAAAACTGCTTAGGACACCATATGACCCCTTAGGACATTATATGACCCCTTAGGATACCATACGATACCTTGGGACACCATATGGTATTGCAAGGAGTCATATGGTGTCCTAAGGGGTCATATGGTGTCCTATGAACCCTTACGACAATATATGACCCATTAGGTGTCATCAAGGGTCTTATTGTGTCCTAATGGGTCATATGGTGTCGTATGACCCCTTAGGACACCATATGCTTGGAGACAATATGGTGCCATGGGTCGTATGGTGTTCTATGACACCTTAGGACACCATATGACCCCTTAGGATACCATTTAGTGTTGTTATGTGTCGTATGGTGTCCTACCACCCCTTAAGTGTCATTAGGGTTATTTTATGTCCTAAGGGGTCGTATTGTGTCCTAAGGGGTCATACAGTGTCCTATGACCCCTTAGGACACTATATGATGTCGTTAGTGGTCATATTATGTCCTCAGGGGTCATATTATGTCTTATGACCACTTAGGACACCACATGGTGTCGTTATGGGTCGTATGGTCTTCTAAGGGGTCATATGGTGTTCGGTGACCCCTTAGGACACCAATTTTATGTTGTTATGGGTCGTATGGTCTCCTAAGGGGTCATATGGTGTCCTATGACCCCTTAGGACACCATATGGTCTCATTATGCATCGTATGGTTTCCTAAGGGGTCATATGGTGTTCTATGACCCCTTAGGACACCATATGGTGTCGTTAAGGGTGGTATGGTGTGCTAAGGGGTCATATGGTGTCCTATGACCATTTATAACACCATATGACTCCTTAGGTATCGTTAGGTGGCATTTTGTGTCGTTAGGGGTCATATGATGTCCTATGACCCCTTAGGACACAATATGACCCCTTAGGTGTTGTTAGGGGTCATATTGTGTCCTAACAGGTCATATAGTGTCCTACGACCCCTTAGGACACCATATGGTGTCGTTTGGGATTGTATGGTGTGCTAAGGGGTCATATTGTATCTTAAAGATTCCTAGGACATCATATAACCTCTCAGGACACCATATGACCGCTTAGATATCGTTAGGGGTCATAATGTGTCCTAAGGGGTCATATGGTGTCTCATGACACCATATGACCCCTTAAGACACCATATCATGTCGTTATGGGTCTTCTTATGTTCTAAGGGGTTATATGATGTTCTAAGGGGTCATATGGTTTTATATAACCCCTTAGGATACCATATGACACCTTAGGACACAATATGGTGTCGTAAAGGGTCATATGGTGTTCTAAGGGGTTATATGGTGTTCTATGGGGTCATATGGTTTTGTATGACCCCTTAGGACACTATATAATGTTGTTAGGGGTCATATTATGTCCTAAGGGGTCATATTGTGTCTTATGACCCCTTAAGACACCACATTGTGTCGTTATATGTCGTATGGTGTTATAAGGGGTCATATGGTATTCTTTGACCCTCTAGGACATCATATTATGTTTTTATGGGTCGTATGGTCTCCTAAGGAGTCATATAGTGCCCTATGACCCCTTAGGACACCATATGACCCCTTAGGACACCATATGGTGTCATTATGTGTCGTATGGTGTCCTAAGGGGTCATATGGTGTTATATGACCCCTTAGGACACCATATGATCCCTTAGGACACCATATGGTGTCGTTAGGGGTCGCATGGAGTGCTGAGGGGTCATATGGTGTCCTATGGCCCCTTAGCACACAATACGACCCCTTAGTACACCATAACGTGTCCTTAGGGGTCATATGGTGTCGTATGACCCCTTAGGAAATAATATGACCCCTTAGGTGTTGTTAGGGGTCATATTATGTCCTAATGGGTTATATGGTGTCCTACAACCCCTTGGGACACCCTATGGTGTCATTAGGGGTTGTATGGTGTGTTAAAGGGTCATATTTTGTTCTAAAGGTTCTTAGGACATCATATAACCCCTTAGGACACCATATGACCCCTTAGGTATCGTTAGGGGTAATATTGTGTCCTAAGGAGTCATATGGTGTCTGATGACACCATATCACCCCTTAGGAAACCATATCATGTGGTTATGGGTCTTCTTGTGTTCTAAGGGGTCATATGGTGTTATATGACCCATTAGGATACCATATGACCCCTTAGGAAACCATATGGTGTCGTAAAGGGTGGTATGTTGTCGCAAGGGGTTGTATGGTGTCCTAAGGGGTCATATGGTGTCCTATGACCCCTTAGGACACTATATGACATTGTTAGGGGTCATATTATGTCCTAAGGGGTAATATTATGTCTTTTGACCCCTTAAGACACCACATGGTGTCGTTATGGGTCGTATGGTGTTCTATTACCCTCTAAGACACCATATTATGTTGTTAGTATAGTCCTCTAAGGGGTCATATGGTGTCCTATGACCCCTTAGGACACCATATAGTGTCATTATGTATTGAATGATGTCCTAAGGGGTCATATGGTGTTCAATGACCCCTTAGGACACCATATGACTCCTTAGGACACCATATGGTGTCATTTTGGGTCATATGGTGTGCTAAGGGGTCAAATGGTGTCCTATGACCCCTTAAGACACCACATGGTGTTGTTATGGGTCGTATGGCATTCTAAGGGGTCATATGGTGTTCTATGACCCTCTAAGACACCATATTATGTTGTTATGGGTTGTGTGGTCCTTTAAGGGGTCATATGGTGTCTTATGACCCCTTAGGACACCATATAGTGTCATTATGCATCATATGGTGTCCTAAGGGGTCATATGGTTTTCTATGACCCCTTAGGACACCATATGACTCCTTAGGACACCATATGGTGTCATTAGGGGTCATATGGTGTGCTAAGGGGTCAAATGGTGTCCTATGACCCCTTAAGACACCGCATGGTGTCATTATGGGCTGTATGGTGTTCTAAGGTGTCATATGGTGTTCTATGACCCTCTAAGACACCATATTATGTTATTATGGGTTGTATGGTCCTCTAAGGGGTCATATGGTATCCTATGACCCCTTAGGACACCATATAGTGTCATTATGCATCGTATGGTGTCCTAAGGGGTCATATGGTGTTCTACGATCCCTTAAGACACCATATGACTCCTTAGGACACCATATGGTGTCATTAGGGGTCATATTGTGTGCTAAGGGGTTAAATGGTGTCCTATGACCCCTTAGAACACCATATGATCCCTTAGCTATCGTTAGGTGTCTTTTTGTGTCATTAGGGGTCATATGGTGTCCTATGATCCCTTAGGACACAATATGACCCCTTAAGACACCAAATAGTGTCCTTAGGGGTCATATGGTGTCCTATGACCCCTTACGACACAACATGACCCCTTAGGTGTTGTTAGGGGTCATATTGTGTCCTAATGGGTCATATGGTGTCCTATGACCCCTTAGGACACCATATGGTGTTGTTAGGGGTTGTATGGTGTGCTAAGGGGTCATATTGTGTCCTAAGGGGTCATATGGTGTCTCGTGACACCATATGACCCCTTAGGACACCATATCATGTTGTTATGGGTCTTATTGTGTTATAAGGGGTCATATTGTGTTATATGACCCCTTAGGATATGATATGACCCCTTAGGTGTTGTTAGGGGTCATATTGTGTCCTAACGGGTTATATGGTGCCCGACGACCCTTTAAGACACCATATGGTGTCATTAGGGGTTGTATGGTATGCTAAGTAGTCATATTGTGTACTAAAGGTTCCTAGGACATCATATAACCCCTTAGGACACCATATGAACCCTTAGGTATCGTTAGGGGTCATATGGTGTCTCATGACACCAGATGACCCCTTAGGACACCATATCATGTCGTTATGGGTCATCTTGTGTTCTAAGGGGTCATATGGTATTATATGACCCCGTAGGATACCATATGACCCCTTAGGATACCATATGACCCCTTAGGACACTATATGGTGTCGTAAGGGGTGGTATGATGTCATATGGTGTCCTAAGGGGTCATATGGTGTCCTATGACCCATTGGGACACTATATGACATTGTTAGGGGTCATATTATGTCCTAAGGTGTAATATTGTGTCTTATGACCCCTTCAGACACTAGATGGTGTTGTTATGGCTCGTATGGTGTTCTATGACCTTCTAGGACACCATATTATGTTGTTATGGGTCATATGGTCTCCTATGACCCCTTAGGAAACCATATAGTATCAATATGCATCGTATGGTGTCCTAAGGGGTCATATGGTGTTCTATGAACCCTTAGGACACCATATGGTGTCATTAGGGGTTGTATGGAGTGCTAAGGGGTCATATGGTGCCCCATGACCCCTTAGAACACCATATGACCCCTTAGGTATCGTTAGGTGTCATTAGGGGTTGTATGGTTTCCTAAGGGGTCATTTGGTGTCTTATGACCCCTTAGGACACCATATGGTGTTATTAGGGGTCTTATTGTGTCTTAAGGGGTCATATGGTGTTTTATGACCCCTTATGACACCATATGACCCCTTAGGAGACCATATGGTTTCGTTAGGGTCATATTGTGTCCTAAGGGGTCATATGATGTTCTATGACCCCTTAGGACATGATATAACCCCTTAGGAGACCATATATACTAATTTTCAAATAAGGAGAGATATAAAGGTGAAGAGAGATGAAGAACTAAAGGGAGGGAAAAGAACTAAAGGACAATGACATAAATATAGATATAGATATTAAGGAGTATGAAGTGAGAGGGAGAAAAACTAAAGGATAAGGATGGATAGAAAGGGGTAGACATATCTAAATATTAAAAAGGAGAGAGGAAAATAGAGATAAAAGATGAAGATAAAGGGAGAGTGAGGTGAATAGATATAGAGAAAGAGAGAGGTAAAGACAAAGATAAATATATGAAGAGATGGAGAAAAATGGATAGAGAGGGGTAAAGAGAGAGATAAAAAAAGGAAGAGATAGAGAGATATAAAGGAAGAGAAATATCGATAGATAGAGATATATAGATAGTGCAAGAGAGTGAGAAAGAGAGATAGAGATTATAGATAGGGATAGATAAAGAGGGAGAGAGAAAAAGAGGAAGATATAGAGATATATAAAGGCACTATAGAGAAGGATGTGGGAAGAGAGAAAAAAATATATAAAGATCAAGTAAATAAAGAGATAAAAGTAGAGAAAGGGAAAGATACTTCAAGAGGGCGATAGAGGAAGAGACAAAGAAGTGGATTAATCATGTATAGAGGAATATATATAAAGATAGAGGAACATATAAAAAGAGATATTGATAGGGAAAGAGATGGAGATGTGAAGATGGAGATAGAGATAGATATGGAGGGATAGATGGAGTGAGTAAGTGAGATTTAGAGATAATGAAATATAAATATACATGAAGATAGATCTATAGGGATATATATATATATATATGTAGAGAGAGAGAGAGAGGACAAGATAGGGAGAGAAAGGAGGTGATAGAGACAAGTAATATATAAGTATAGGTAGGATAAGGTAAAGGAGGGAGATAAATAGAGAGAAGAGAGATTATTAGAGATAAATATAGAAATAAGGAGTGACAATGATGGAGTGGGAGAGGAAAAGATATGAATAGAAAGATGGAGATATATGCAGAGATGCATGTAACTTGGGAATTTATTTATCTACATGGAATGAGAAAATAAGTGACATAAGTAGAGAACAAAGAGATATATAAAATATATTATATAAGTATAGATAGACAAGTGATAGATAAAGGAGGTGATAGGAAAAAAAATGAGACTTTGTATGCAAAATTTGTGAGTATTTAAAGTTTAAAAATTGAAGGACTAACTTTAAATGATTATTATTAATTTTTTGTCTATAAAATCATCAAAATACCTCATCCATTTGATAGTTCTATGAATTACCTTTCCAACTCCTATAAAAAATCAAAATTTCGATAAGAAACGCAAAAGTTATGGCCATTTTACTAAACTATATTTTTTATATTGATAAAATCGGATATCCAATTTGAAAAGTATGATATCACACTAGTGACATCACAATAGTGACATCACAAATCAGATATCCGATTTGGTTTGGTATTACCAAACTAAATTCAAATTTCGCCCGACCCAAACAAAAAGTCAAAGCGGATTTTGGCGTGTTTGGAAAGGTTGAAAGCGCATTTTGTTTTCTATTGCCACTTTTTGGACTCCCTTGATCTTGCACATACCCAAATACTGTTTGAAGTCATCCACCATTTGTTTATAGGGTAGTAACTTGTCATCTTTTGTCTGATAGTCATTGTTGATCTGATTGATGACTAGTTGTGAGTCTCTGTAGACCTTTAACTCTGTGATTTTCCATTCTACGACCATTTTGATGCCTATAACCAATGCCTTATATTCAACCACATTATTTGTGCATGGGAACATAAGCCGATATGATCTTGGTATAGTGTGTCCTTCAGGAGTGATAAAGAGAATGCCAGCACTTGAACCATGTTAGGTGTAGGATCTGTCAAAGTATAGGGTCCATTGCTTGGTAGAAATAGCAAGAACGTCTCTATCTGGAAATTCAATCTCCATAATTTGTTTTCTTGGTAGCGGTGCTTCAGCTAGTTGATTTGCAATCGCTTGTCCTTTGATAGCTCTTTGTTCTATGTAGTGGATGTCAAATTCACTGAGAATCATGACCCATTTAGCCAATCAGCCTGTAAGAGCTGCCTTGTTGAGTAGATATTTGAGAGGATCAATTTTTGCCACTAGCTTAATTGTGTGTGCTAGCATATAATGTCAGATCTTTTGAGAAGCGAAGACTACTATTAGAAAAGCTTTCTCAATGAATGTATAGTTGAGTTCATAGTCATTCAATGTCCTGCTCATGTAGTATATGGCTTGTTCCTTTCCTTGTTGATCTTCTTGTACCAATAGTGCCCCCAGTGATATATCTATTGTTGAAATGTATAAAATGAGTGGGTTTCCTACTATTGGTGGTACTAGTAGCATAAGAATTAGGATTCATCACAAGATAAGTATATCAATCAAAACACAAGACATGATAGTTTAACCAAAAGAACACTCATTGAAATGAACCTAATTCCAAAGCACATTCAATAGAGGCATAAAAACAAAGCATTTAAAAGAAAATGTCATGCAAACCATATAACAATTCGGATGCTTCTTCCATGCGGCTCCATTGTTGTTCTTTCCTCTTCAATGGGTTTGTGGATCTCACCTACAAGTGCTCACACAATTGAAAGCAAAAAGCTCAAGAGTACTAGAAATGAAAGTTCGGTAGTTTGATAGAAATTCGGAGTTCATGAAGGATTCGAAGGGGATTGATTGAAGAAAATTATCCAATTTATAGAGAAATTGGATAAATGACAAGATTGGCATGATGCAATTCAAAGGGAAATTGCAAATCAATATGACAAATTATGACAAATTATGCATTTCCCATGCACAATTTGATTGATTGATAATTGATGACAAATTATGACATATTTCATGTCAAAATTGATTGATTATCAATTATGACAATTTCATGACAAATTGAAATGTCACTCCCATAGAATTAGGAGATGAATTAGGAGGGAAAAGGAATTAGAAATTTGAAAAATTAGGAAATTGAAATTGATGACAAATTAGGAATTAGAAATTGATAGAAATTAGAATTTAGGAATTAGTGAATTAATTAATAATTTTTCATTTATTAATCAATTCACAAAGAGGAATAATTAGCCAATTAAATAAAGATTTAACTGTAATGAGAAGACTTAGGATAAATAAGTAATTTATTTAATCCTAAAGGAAGAAATGACAAACTAGGTTAAATGACTAAATCATAAAACCCTAGAAGACGAATTAGAAATGCGAAAATGACAATTAGGTCTTGATTGAAGATAATTAATGTCATGATTTTGAATTGATAAATGACCAGTGCGACAAAATGTTTTGATTGATAAATGCACCAATTGACGAGGAACAATGATAAATTGATCCAAATTAACATAATTGAGACAGACAATGATCGATGACAAATCGGTCACAAAATGACAAGGTTGACAAAAATAGATTGCAAGACGACATAATTGGAAATGACCATGATCGATGACAAGTCGGTCGCCAAATGACAAGATTGATAACGACCATGATCAATGACAAATTGATCGCAAGATGACAAGATTGCAAATGACCACGATCAATGACAAATTGATCGCAAGATGACAAGATTGAATATGACAACGATCGATGACAAATCGATTGTTAAAATGACAAGATTGAAAAGAGGACAAAACCCTAATTAGGATTGACGATGTCCAAAATGATAAGATTGATGATAAGATTGATAAGATTGACAGGAGGACAAAACCCTAATTAGGATTGACGATGTCCAAAATGATGACAAATGAATAGGCACATTGATGCAACAGGGTAAAATTAATCAAAATCATGATTGGATAATGTTGTCGACAAGACCAAATTCGAGGATGAGATGAATGAAGAATGTAGAAGAATGACTCGATGTTCACAAATGATAAAGACCAAGTGCGTGACATAGGAGAAATGTTAATGCGACACAAGAACCTAAAATGAGGCAATGCGCAATTGTTAAAGAATGACCTCGCAAGCGTTGACCATTTTTGGGTGTCTACAGAAATGTATAAAATGAGTGGGTTTCCTACTATTGGTGGTACTAGAACTGGTGGGTTTATTAGATACTATTTGATTTGATAAAAGGATTCTGCACACTTGGCTTCCCATCTGAAAGGTACATTCTTATGTAGAAAGTGATTGAAAGGCAAAATTTTATCAGCTAGTTGAGCGATGAATCACCTGATTGATTGAAGTCATCCTTGTAGAGAGTGGAGCTGACTAATATTCTTCGGTGGTGGCATCTCCATAATGGCTTGTACCTTTGCTAGATCCACTTCAATACCTTTAGCTGAGACTATGTAGCCTAGTAACTTGCCTGATGTAACCCCGAAGACACACTTCTTAGGGTTGAGCCTGACTTGGAATTTTTCTAATTGATTAAAAATCTTTGTTAAGATGCTGAGGTGTTCTGCTCTAGTGAAGGATTGAGCTAGTAAATCATCCACATAGTCTTCCATGAAGGTATGCATCATGTCATGAAAGATTGTTGTCATTGCTCATTGATAAGTAGCTCCTGCATTTTTTAAGCCAAAAGGCATAACATTCCAACAGTATGTTCCCCAAGGATAGGTAAATGTTGTTTTATCTTGATCCTCTAGGGCTATTTTTATTTGATTATAGCCTTAAAAATCATCCATTAGTGAGAGCATTGCATGGCCCGCTATGATGTCTACAATTATGTTGATACTGGGCAAAGGAAAGTCGTCCTTTGGACAGGCTTTGCTGACATCTCTGAAATCAGTGCAGATTCTAATACTATCATTTGATTTTGATACTGGTACTATGTTGGAAATCCATTATGCATATTCGATGGGTCGAATGAATCCGACATCTAATAGTTTCTTCAGTTCAGCTTTGACCATGAGTGTCACCTATGGATTCATCTTTTGTAGTTTTTGCTTGACTGGCTTAACTCCTGAAGAGATGGACAAGTGATGCACGATTAAGTGTGGATCAATTTCGGGCATATCTGCATATGACCAAGCAAAGTTAATTTGATTTTCTTTAAAAAAGATGATAAATGTTGATCTTTCCTCATCTGTCAGAGATTCTACTAGGTGTATGTTTTTGGTTGCTTCTGTAGTACCAATGTTGATTGATTGAGTGGGATCAATCAATATGGGTGATCGCTCATGAAAATATTCAGGAAGAGCACCAAGTCTCCCATATTTAGGTACATTAAAAAGGTTTTCACCCTTAGATGCGTCCTTTATTTTTACTTTTTTGTGATCTAGAGCTGCCATTGATTGGTTTTTAGCACTGGATCTTTTGTTTGGTTTATTTTTGTGACTGAGAGACTTGGCACTCCCTTGGTTGGAGACATCGTTATCGTGTTCACTGGTAGAGCCTATTTTCGGATTAATGGTGCATAGGTAGTGGATAATAGATTCATCATCTAGGAAAATTGGTATATCATGCATTTTGGGTTCATCCCAGTCAATGAGGTCGGGAAAGATAAGTGATAAGGAATCGTTTGGTGGATCAAGTTCTGCTACTGTAAGTGTCAAGATAGAGGTTTCATCGTGATTGGTTCAGGTGCTAAAGAAGTTCAGGATTCCATCGAGGTCTTTGATGGTATCATCCTCTGTATAGACTTGTTCATAATGTTTCTGCTCACTTTCCTTAGCATCAGAGATATTCTGTGGTCCAAATTCAGGTAGTCCAACTTCTGCATTATGCTCTTCTTGAGAAAGGGATATGGAGCTAGTATTGTCAACAGTATCTCTAGTAGCATTTGAGTAGCTACCCCATTCATATTCATTGGAATCAGTCTCAGAGCTATTATACCAGATCTTTTTAGTGTTGTAAATAGGTATGTTGTATGGTGAAAATAGATCTTTGATGATTGATACCAGTTTGATAGTTTTCATTGATTCTGTGTCGAATCCTGCTTCTACCTTTTGTATTTGCTCATATATTGTTCCTCCTTGTGGAGGAATAATGATATCAGGAGGTAGTTCTACTTTTTTAGATATTGGTGCTTGAATATGAGCTACTGCTACAGATATGGCCTTCTTGTGATTGAGGAGTTTCTCCTGATGTTGCTTCTATTCTTTACATTCACGGTCCTTGCGGATTGTTTCTGCTGACTCAAATAGTGCTTCTTGCCAGGATTCTTCTTTGTACTTCTTCTTTTCTTTCCATTGAGGTTTTGGAGTTATGCATGGTATCTTTCTTAGTAGGAAAGTGAGTTTACAGCCCAATCCTGTTTTGTCTCTACTAAGTTGTGAAGGAAGGTCTATTGGTTCAATGACTCCTTCTTTGCATTTTCCAATAGGTCCTTTACCATTATATCCCATTTGTTGCATGATTAAGTACCCCTTTCCATATAGGTGCGTTGGTAGGACTATGTCCAGAGCAGCTGCTTTGTTATCTTCTTCCTCATCTTGGTATAACCAACTAAGGATGTCCTTTTCCTCTGATTCATGTGATAGAGTGCCGAGTTGGATGAAGGTACCATCAAATTTGGTGATGGGCCAGGTTACTTGATGTGTTGATGTTGTAGGTAATCCATGAGATCTGGGTGATGTTGGTAAGTTGGCCAAACACATGGGTACCAAAGAGTATTCTCCCATGCCTTGTTCTCTGATTTGCATTTTCTGTTTGAAATCTCTAGGTAATGATTTAGACTTTGCCTTTTGTAGCTCTGATGTTGAGGATTTTTGTTTTTCCCTATTATGGGGAACCAAACTGTCCTAGGCTATCCCCATTGTGTTGCAATGTTGGAATGGATTGTGATCAGCTGATATAAAAATTTCTTGTCCGTTGTAAGGAAATTTTACACACTAGTGATACATAGAAGGCACTACTTGCATTTCATGTATCCAGGGTCGACCTAATAAAATATTGTACGTGAGGTCTATGTCTAAGACCTGACACATAGTATCCTTTTGTATTGGTCCAACTTGAATGGGTGACATCATGATTCCTTTAGATGACCTTTCTTCATCATCATATGCTTTTATGGTAATCTTTTTACGTGGATCAATAGACTCCTCAGAGAAGCCTAATGCACGAATAAGTTTTAAGGTACATATATTAAGTCCAGCTCCTCCATCTATCAAGACTCGTTTTACTCGGTGTTTATAGATGATGACTTTAATATGGAGGGGAGTGTTATGTGGATGACTTAAGGAAGTATTATCATGCTCTGAGAAGGTGAGATTATGAGGCCCTGTCATATGAGCGACCATGGCTTGGAATTTGTCAGCATCTAGATCTTGAGGTACATTGGTTTCCAACAATGCTTGTTCCAATATGTCTTTGTGTTTTGGCGACAGTTTCAGCAATTCTAGTATAGATATTTGAGTAGGAGTTTTGTGTAGTTGGATGACTAAATCATATTGGATTTTTGGTGTAGTGTTTGTTGTTGTTGTGTGGCCCTTCAAGACATATTTTTGAGCTCTAGTTGTTACATTGATAGATTCATGATAATGTTGGTCTCGGATTGTGATGACATTTACATGATTGTCTTCAACTGATATGTGATTGATGGTGTTATTGTAGATGTGATTGATATGAGCCCCATGTGTATCGTTCGAGGTTGAAGCTCCATCTTTGTTGTAGTTTGGAAGAGGATTTTTAAAGGCTGTATGGTCACCATTTTTTCTGAGACCATCCACCGTTAAATCACCTCTATCAATCATGTCCTGAACAATATTTTTCAATCTCATGCAATCGTTCATTCGATGACCTTTGTTGCAATGAAAACCACAAAAGTGTGAGTCATTCGACCAAGGTGGTTTGATTTGGGGTTCATAGTTTCT
Source organism: Cryptomeria japonica (assembly GCF_030272615.1). Taxonomy (NCBI): domain Eukaryota; kingdom Viridiplantae; phylum Streptophyta; class Pinopsida; order Cupressales; family Cupressaceae; genus Cryptomeria; species Cryptomeria japonica. The sequence continues at coordinate 136,665,120 of NC_081408.1, read as the reverse complement.
GATCGTGGGCAAAGAGATAATCTTGTTTGCCAGAAGTTCTCTGAATGCTGACTCCAGTGATTGTCCTAGTGGTGTGAAGACACGTTTTTGGAAATTGTTGGTGTTGTCTCATGAGTTGTTATTAGATCCTCGATTTGTGGTTTTATTTTGAGTATCATTGGTGTTGTTTGTGTTGGGTTGACCTTGATTGGTATTTGATGCGTATGTGTTAGTGTCTGGGTTAGCACCTTTAGGATTTTTTGTAGCTTGAGGATTTCCTGATAATGAGAGCACTGGTTGTTTAGATTTTAAATCATGTGATTCATTGCCACCTTTGTTTTTGTTTTGAGTCCAGAATCTAGATTTGTCTAAGTTGGTGTTATTTTGATTATTGTAGTTTGGTGAACTTGTTCCTTCTTTGAAGAATTTGAGCATTCCTTTTTTGACACATGCTTCTTCTACTTGAATGCCATTTTCAATCAGTTTAACGAAAGATGGTATGCATTGGGGTTTGAGCCTGTAACTCATCTCATCATTCAAGTTGTCAATGAAAATTTCCATTTTCTCCTTTTTCAGGGATATCTCGAGGATATCGTGAAACCATATGTCGCCAACGTTGAAGGAATACCATGAATGTTTCATTGTTTTTCTGTTTGGTGTTGTAGACGTCTAGCATGGTTATAACATGTTGAATGTTATAGGAATATTGTGTTATGAATTTGTTGACCAATTCATTAAATGATCTGACAGGAGGTGTGATTTTGGATAACCATTCCATTGTTTGTCCTCCCAAGCTTCTTGGGAAGAACCTCATCAGATAGGTGTCATCATGACCAAATTCAAGACTCATGGTACAAAATTCTCTGACATGATCATGGGGATCACTTTTTCCATCGTACTTGTCAAATTTAGGAACATCTGAGTTTGGAGGAAAAGGGATCATGTGCAATCTTCTGTCAAAGGGATAAGGATAAATTTCATTTAATGAGTACCATATTGTCATCCCTTGTTGCATGTCTTGCATTTGTCTTTGTAACATTTGCATTTGCTGAGTAAGGGCAACCAAAGGTGCATTGTTTTGCTGAGGGAAGAGTTATTCCCTTGCACTAATCCTGGGTTGAAATGGTGTATGGAACGGAATGTTTTGCTCGGGGATGTGTTGCTCAGGGATGTTTTGTCCTGGTGTATGTTGTTCTGGTATGTTTTGTTCAGGAATATCTTGTTCAGGGTCACAGGCTTCCCCTTCTCATTGTTGTTCTTGATATTCATAATGTTGAGATCTCGTTCTAAACATGTCTGTGTCAAAGTCTTTAGGGAGTTTAACCCCTTTGCTTGTGAGCATGAGCAAGTATTTTTCCTTATCATTTTCCATGAGTCTTTCCACAAGTTTTTGGAATGAAGCACTTTCTTGGCATTCCTGAAGAAGTTCTGCAGAAATTTCAGTATCCTCTAGATGTGGACCTTCAAAAGGATTTGTTAACCTCTGATTCATAATGGATTCTGCTTGTGCCTCGCTTTGTTTGTTTTGTTGAGAGCGACTAACAGACATTTTAGTAGAAGCTTTCTATGACAAAGGGGACAAAATCCTCTTCGATATGTTGCTCCGGGGTTGGTGGTTCAAATCGGGGTGTGTTGTAAGTGATGCACTCATCGAGAAAGAATGCTGGATTGATCTTTCCTCCACAGTTTATGATTTGACTGAATGCGGATTTCTGACAATATGCCCTAGTCTTCAAAGGCTCTTTGTCAAATTCGTTGGATTTGTTTTGGATATAAAGTTTGACGTGATGAAGGAATGTTCGATGAGATTTGAAGAGTTGACGATTGATGTATAAAAATTTATTTCTTTTGACAAATTTGGAAAAACTTGGTTGTTGTTTGTTCAACGTGGTGTTATGATAAATATTCTATCTTCTCAGAATATGGGGATTAGTCATGCATAAGTGATTCAATGGTTTCCTTTGATTTGTTGTGGATTTATTTGATCTTGTTTTGGAAACTCAAGTTTATTTTATCAAAGTGAAGGTTTAGATTCCCCCCTCATGACAAAGCGTGTCAAATGATATGGATAAAGTCTCCCGATATGGAAACTTGATTTGACAACTTGAGATTTTGAACAAGTGTTTTTGAGATATAATCCATGAGATAATAAAGGACCTATTCATCACTTGCAATAATGTTTCCTGATTTTGATAGGATAGATATGTTTATTGTGCGATCAGTTTTAGATTCTGGACTTTTGTTTTGACACGAAATTTGCTTAAGAAATAGTTTTTAATGCTTTGTTTTTGATACTCTAGTTTGATGAAGATGAAGCTGATGAAAGGATACTCTCAAAAATGTTTTCTAAATTTTCAAAAATTTCCACTGTTTTGCCCACTGTTTTTTTGGGTTTGATCACGCACTAAAATAGAGACCGAATGCGCTACAATAATTTCTTCATGTGCTAGGGAAAAGACCATGCACACTAAGCTGCCCCCGGCTACATGCTAACTATTTTAGACTACTTATTTGGTTATCTATTTTGCTTAAAAGATCATGCGCTAATATGGGCCTTCCATGCGCTAATTGATAAACCTGATGCACTGATTTTTGACTCCTACGTGCTAAGCTGATGCTTCAACACACTAGGCTATTTTTCGGATGCGCTAAGTGTCTCTGACTGTTTCTAGATTTCAATGAAGTGCTACTATGAATACTTTACGTGCTAAAGATAGGCTCTGATGCACTAAAGGATGGTTCTAAAGTACAAAGAAGTTGCTCTTACGCACTAAACTGCCCTGTTTTGATTGTTTTCTATGTTTTTGTTGTTTTTGCCTTAGGTTTTCAATGTTTGATGGATGATTTTTTGAAGTAACAAATGCAAACACAACACAAAATACATAACCATTTTTGCCTAATGTAAACAATAAGTGTATATTCTGCGAGGATGTGTTCAAATCCCCAATGTTTTAACAGGTTTGGTTACAATGAATACACTTCCACAAAGACTCTTTATTCAAGAGTCATAAGTAATACCATAGCCCACTAGTCTCCATACTCGGTCAGCTCAAACAGCCGTGTCACCCTCTAGAGTGCACCCGTTTTTTTCCCTTTTGCCAGAAATTAACTCAAAGTGAATTGCTTCACAATTGAGTACTTATCTTGGGAGATATATGGTGAGTGATTTTGGGGGCAGATTCTTCCCCACCCTTGCACTATGATATTACAAATGTCTGGTTACTGACTCGGCTCAAGGTTTCTATTTCTAAGGTTCGTAATCAAGCTTCTTGTTCGGCCGTCAGTGATGAACTCCCTCAGGAGGCTTCCCAACCTTTAGAACAAAGGCTTTATGTATCTCGAGGATACTAGGGGAAGGCTAATCGTTGCGCGCAACTATTGAAATGGACTTTTGTCACTTTTCACTTTTGATTATAGTGGGTTGGAACACTTTGCGTCAAAGTCATTTCCCACTTAGGTTGTTCCCTTCACACCAGCCATAAATGGCTTTAAGAGTTGATTTCAACCCCTCGGGAAGGTAGGCCTATTAAAGGGTTTTATTTACTTGAAATACTAAAAGCACAAGATTAGTCTGGTTTTTTTATCACCCAATTAAGGGGAGAGCATACACCTTCTACTTTTGAGACAAAAAAATCAAGTTGTTCCTTTTATCTTGTCAATTCAGTGATTTTCTAAGATCTATAGGGAGATGTTGCTCCACAAAAACATGGTGTTTATTTTATTTCCTCAAATAAGTGATTATCTAATCTAGGAAAAGAACCTGGCCAACAAAGCAAAATTTTGATTTGATCAACAAAAGAAAATTGACAAAAGGGGAATAACTTCCCTCTTTAATTGTAACTGACTTTTGTGACTTGGTGTGATTCTTTACTTTGCCCAAATTTAAAGGTGGATCCTTTTATGCACGAAAGGATGGCGAAATTATTTTTAGGCCTTTTGCAAAAATGAAAATTTGTATTGTTCTTTTTAGAGCCCAAACTGATAAATTTTCTCCTAGAAAAGCAAGAAAAATTTTGATTGTTGTTCGTTTTACCTACCCAAAATAAAAGTGAGCTAAGTTTTACTTAAACAAGGAAAAAAGAAATTTGAATTTTTCCTAACTTAGAAAAGTTAGTAAAAATTTAAACTACTTTAATTCTAGCCTAAATAGATTTAAAACCTATAATCAAAATGTTAGTAATTTGCAAAAAAAACCAGTCAGTGAGTTAGCAAAAAGATGAATTCCATGGACTTCTACAAGTCTAAATTTTAATTTCTGTTACAAATTAGCTCTCTATTTTCTATCTATGATGCGCTACAGAACAGACTGTACGCACTACAAGATGGCTGTGATGCGCTACTCTGTTTCCCTAATGTGTTGTTCTGTATTTCTGATGCGTTGTTCTGTATTTTGATGCGCTGTTTTGTTTTTCTCCCGTGCCGAGACCTACAGGAAAATGTTAGTGAGGACTATGTGCTAAACTAAGGATTTCACACGCTAGATGATGAACCCCACACGCTGAACAGAAAATGGGATGCGCTAGGAAATGTTTCCCATGCGCTAATTCTTATTTCCCGTGGACCTACAGAAGTGGTTAAATTCAAAAACCGATTTGATATGTGGGGTCGGGCCCCACGGTGGGCACCAGAAATGTATTTGGAAAAAGCAGGTCGATAGAACTTAGTATGTGGAAAACGGAGTCTAAGGAACCTTGCTCACACACCCACAGGACTTCTTGGTGCAAGCTATGCAGCCATGAAGTATGGCTCAGCTTCCCAAGGTTGATTTCATGGTTCTCTATCTCACAAGGTCCCTCAAACCAATGTCTTTGCTCTCAGATCACTAAGCAAAGTGGTTTAGGGATGACAAATGCAAGAACGAGGGATGCTTTTGTTGATTTTAAGATGAAATGCATCCTAAGTTATACATGATCCTATAAATGCAATAAACTAGTTATAAGATGACAAGATTAGTAACAAGACTATCCTAGCATGCTATATTAGTCTATGATTAAGCTAAATGATAATGAAAATACTCTAAACATGCATATTTAGATTAATTCCTATTTAAAAGAGAGGCTAAATGATGAGCATAAATGAGATATTAAAACTTGCATAGATTTGAGTATAAGTGTGATGCTAAAGACTTGGATGATGAAAAATGGAGGAATGAGAGCTCTATTTATAGCAAAAATAGGGCAATGGATGGCCAAGATTGAAAGATTTAATCAAGGGTTGAGTTTGAAAGTTGGGAACCCATGTTTGCAATTGTCACGAGTGAAATGGTGACAAATGTCAACATAAGACTGGGTTGAGAAGACCTCATGGTTATCTTAGGGGGTAAGGGTTATGGTTAAGTTAGGATTACCCATTGGATAAAGGTTTTACCCAAAGGATAAACTCTTGTGCAAAAGATTAAGGATAGCCATGGTCAAAGAAATAAATGCTTGATGAGACCCTTGGGTTACATGGAGGTTGAGTTTAGGGAAATTCTTTAATCATGCTAGAGGGTTGAGTTAACCATTAATGGTTTGGGAGACTTTCAAAGTTAAGTGGTTGAAGCCTTTAAGGGTTTTCAAAGACTCTGAGGGTTTGAGAAGTGACTTCTCCTTGCTTAGGGATGTGACAAAGTTTAGGAAATGGGTTAGTTTAATTTAGAAGTGATTAGAAGAGTCTAGAAGGGGTTAGGAATAGGGTTTAGGAAGCAAGTGGGAGATGTAGGATTTTGCAAGTGGATGAAGGGATAATAGGATTTAATTGAATAAAATGAATTTAATTCAATTTGGTTGTAATTTGGGGAAATCAAATAAATTAGATTTATTCAATTTAGGATAAACTATTTGAATTAAATTTGAATTTAATTAAAAGTGGATAGAAGGGATTTAATTGAATAAAATGATTTATTCATTAAATGTCACAAGAGGCCTAGTGAATTTAATTTAAGTAAATTGAGTAATTTACTTAATTTAAATAGAGGAATGTGGGTGATTTAATTAAATTGGATTTAATTAAATAGAGAAATGAATATAAAATATTAATTTAGGAATATGGTCATTTTTATACGTCTACAACATGAATAATGAAGATCTAAGGTACAATATATATATTCCTAACAAAGTTACAATATCATCTTCTACTACAAGAACCATATTCTCTATCTACTATATCTGCATCCAAATTACATATGATCCCTATAACATCATCAATACTATAACTTCTTTTATTTCATAGCATATTTTACATGAATATCCAAACATCTTCATACATAATTACATTATCATTGTACATCCAAATGCATAGTCTCTCATCTACAAACATGACTATCTCATAATAGATGATACATCAATGACTTACATCTAATGCAAAGATACATATACATCATAGCCTCTAAATCCACATAGATACATTGCAACTGCTCCAAGAATGAAACATAAGTTAAAGTGATAAGTATCCTTATCCACGCACTCAAACATCCAACAAAGAGAAAAATATCCTAATGGAAGAAGTCATCAAACCACTTGACCATGCGGAAACCACCCCTCGTACTACATCGAATGACACAAGATCCCACATACACTCTACATCTAGGCTGACACCTAACTCCCAAAAAACACCAACATAAATAAACACAACTAGGAGCAACCATACAACTATAACTCAAATCACATCACAAATCTTAAATCAAAAGAACAACTCATAAACCCATCTAGAGGCATCACAACCAATCAAGGCTTAAGGTACTAGTACCTACATGTAGAGAAGAGTGTCATCACATGCTATCACCTAAATAATATATAGGATACCTTAGGATCTCTATCTTGGCATCCATGATACACATGTGGAACTGTCTCAACCTTTGAAGAAATCAAGGGAGATTGGTTTATCTAGTTACCAAATCTTCCCATACCTCATCCCGAGTTTGTACTAGAACTCTAGGCCATGAGACAAGGTACCACCATTACATTTCTTATCTTATTAAGGTGAATTAATACTACTCAGCCTAATATTAATTTATTATATTATCACTTGATTATGCAATAAACTTCCAATGAGCTATCCCAATGGTCTAGACCCTAGCTTCATAACTCAATGAATCCTAGTGGTCCATTCTTCATGACCTTGACAAACTCATGGAAGCCCACTCCCCCTAGCATGCTCCTAGACCTTAGGGTTACACATATATATCAAATAAACAAGGGCTCTCAAGCATCATAATCAGATAATTAAGGTTATAAATAAGATAATGAGCATTAAGACATGAACAACATATGTCAACATCACAACTTTACATAGGCAACCAATAATCATATAACATTCGAGAATCTCATTCTCAAATATATTCAATACAAGACCAAAAGAATAACTACAAGGTATGTCTCATCTTTCTTAAAACCACAAATAATATAAATAACCACTTCCTATCATAGAAATCAATCCTGTGTCAACACAAGAATTCACAAGGACCCAAAAAATAGCCTCTAGTCTGGCAACAATCAAAATAGAGAACAAAAATTAGCCCAGAAAGATAACATAGCAGTTTGGTGCATTCAGAGACTGAGTCAGCACATACAATAACTAGTGTCATGCATATATATAACAAATTAGCGAACAACAACACATCACATATGTACTCAATTATGTAGTACATGTACTTAGAACTACAACACATCTACCAGATTAAACAATGCATATAAGACATGAATTAGTGCATGTAAGCTTTAGTATAGTGCATTCACTTAAATCTTCAACACATATCAAATACAAAATAATGCATATACAGTATAAACTACAATGCTACAATGCTACATTATAAATAAATGCTACAATGCGTACATAGTATAAACTATCAGATAAGGGCCACAATATAGTGCATTCAACATAAGATCTAGCACATACAAAATAGAGGATCAAAAAGACTCAGAAATAAAACATAAACAAGTGGCAAATTTTAAAAGTGATTTAAAATCGTCACGTCTTTAATTAGAATCTCACAGGGCAATAATCGACCCAACACAAAGCACTATATAAACTCAAAAGATCAAATAGGTAGATTGGATACAATTAAGGCTCACTTTGATGTAGAATAGACTCATTACCGACAAATCCATAATGAATAAATACTCAAAGAGGAACAACTTGGCTAAGGCCAATAATAAGGTATATATAAACTTTGCAAGCCAAAAGTTAAAAACTAATAAATATAATAATAAATGAGAGGTTCCTTTCCTAACATTCCAAATTGAGGAGAGCAAAGCCATAGATGCTAGTATCCTATCAACCACAAATAAATAAAAAAGACCCAAAAAATCACAAGAAGCATATCTGTTATAACTCTAAATTTTAATAAACAAAACTATAACATATATTAAAATTTCCCAATACATATTTAATCATATGGCAAGCCAAATTATTTCACAAACAAATAGAAGACACTCCTTTAAAATCAAATGAAAAGAGGGCCAAATCCTCCAACCTAGATAATAGAAGTGACGGAAGCAAAATTGAAGAAGCGCATTCCACAATCTAGTGAGAAACGAAGCCAATCTCCAATAGCCAAATCAAATTGAAAAAATTATTTACCAAGAAAAAATGTATTCAAAATAATTCTCCAGACAAGCCACCTACAAATCACAAATCTCCCAATAAATAGAAAATTAAACCCAAACTATACAAAAACTCCAACCAATCAAAATAACCCAAAATAATATATTTCTTACAAATCATCTTGAAAATTAAAACAATAATATTATAAAATAAGATTATTGCAATCTCCAAATTCACAGCCAATAATGAGAGAGGGTGGGTAAGATAAATAATAAATAAATAAATGGGTAGAAAGAATAAACAATAATAAATAATAAATAAACCCATTAACCAATAAATAAAATAGAAAGAGATAATAAATAAAATAAATAAATCAAAAGCCCAATAAATGTAATACCATAAAATAAAATAAATAAATAAACAATTAAATAATATTATCTCACAAACACAACTCCCAAAAAGGCCAATCATAACAAGGGGTAGGTAAATAAATAATAACTAATAAATAGATAAGCCAACAATAAATAAATAAATAATTAAATATACGAAAACATATAAATGCTTCGACCAATAATAATTTAAACTTACTGCCATTAATATCTCCCACATACATATAAACTACAATATTAAATAAATAAATAATATTTCATGTATAATTATAAATGTCAAATATTATGGTCCACAAAATAACATTAATAAATAATAACCTTCAATAATTAAATACACAATTATATTTCAATATTAATGTCATCCATTAATTTTAAAAAAATTAATATTAATAAACTATACAAACTAATTAATTAATTTATAATCTAATTAATAATCACATGTCCTCAAGGCAACCCAACATAAAGTAACATAAAATACCACACAACGCTACACATAACAACTCTCAACCAAAACACCAACTAACAGGGTACCGACTAAACCTAGAGTGTGGAATGGGATTTCATGTCACCTCCAATCAACTTGCCATTGGGATAAAGACATGCTTAGACCTGTGGAACCGGGTGTAGTCGATATCTAGCACTTGCAAACATGTAACCACCAATGTGCACACACACACACACACACACACACACACACACACACACACTATATGTGTGTGTGTGTGTGTGTGTGTGTGTGTGTGTGTGTGTGTGTGTGTGTGTACATACATACCCACATACATATACATATAATATATGTATTTATGTATGTATGCACGTGCATGTGCGTGCACGCGCGCGCACACGCACACATAACATGAAATAATCAGACAGGTGAAAGAGAGTCACAACATCATACCATACTCGTAGGTGAGTGGTATAGCATCCTCCCTTTCACTATCTTAATAGTAAAATGGCCATGACAAACATAGCACCATCTTCATTATCATTACCCAATATAAACAATAACTGAGGTTAACACATGGCAAGATACCATTGTATCATCATAAGATATAAACATGAACCACATGTCCTAATTAGTGTAATAGTCATGAAGATCAGCATAGTCCTAACTTCAATAATCAAACCAGAGCTTGAATTAACATAGTAATCATAATGAATCCACTAATATTAAAGAGAATATCAATATAAGAATGAAACAAGAGGCATCAAGAACATGAACAAATCTAAATTTATTTATCACATCCGAGGATGAACCAAGGAGGGACAATACAACATTTATGAGTTATATTGAAAGAGTATTCCTACTACTCAACTCCATTTATGAGCTACGTTCACAAGCTTCTTAGCTCGTGTATTAGATGCAAGAGAACCTATGATCACAAGAAGTCCTATATTGATCACCAAAAAAACTTCTTTCCTATGTTCAATTTTTTCAATTTTGTTGTAGGTTAGACCATCAAGAGAATATTTTGAATTGTTGAAAGATGAAATATTATTTTTATCAAGACTTGGCATCCATTTCAAAAATTAAACACAAACAGGATGTTTAATATGCCTAAAATGGAGGATAAAGCTAGTGATTTTTGAGAAAATAATTAAAACTCTTCATTTTACAAAGGAGCATGATGTGGTTCTTTTTTCATCCTTTTCTGAAATTAATCTATAGAAAAAAGTTGTTGTAGATGGTGGAGCAAGATTTTGAAATCATTTAATAATGAATTTTAAGAGACAAATGGAAGGAAATGAAAAAGAATATTTGGATGCCTATTTGTGATGTAATAAAAAATAAAGCTTACAAAAAGAACTCGCATGTTGCTCCAAACAATTGCATAAGGAAGAGTGTCAACAATTAGCTTCCCAAAAGGAGAAATATAATAGGAGAAAGAACAATTTACATGTGTGTTTTTGGCGTTGTGCTAGTTTTAGGATCAGACTATAATATATAGATAGAAAAATCAGAAAACCAAAAATCAATGCACATAAAGAACACCAAAATACCTTGGGAAAACCTCCCATGTGGAGGTGAAAAACCCAACTATAATCTCAAATCTTATTATGACAAATCAGTATGAGTCTTTACAATTAGCTTCACAAAAGAAGAAATATAAGAGGAGAAAGAACAATTTACATGTTTGTTGTTGGTGTTGTGTTATTTTTAGGATCAGACTATAATATATAGATAGAAAAATCAAAAAACCAAAAATCAATGAACATAAAGAACACCAGAATACCTTGGGAAAGCCTCCCATGTGGAGGTGAAAAACCCAGCTATAATCTCAAATCTTATTATAAAAAATTAATATGATTCTTTACAAATCTACTTCAACACTTGAAGCAATTAGAACTGTAGAATGTGAACAGTAGTATGGAGTACTCAAACTAGGGCATACATAGTAATGAAGTGACTTATCTGCAGTAAACTTGAATACTGATTCAAGACACCATTTGTAGATCAATTCACTTCCTCAAGAAGGTTCACTACCCTTTGTATCTAGTTTGTTATCCTCTAAATAAGGTTTGTCATCCTCTGAATAAGGTACGATGTCCTTAAGGTGGAGTTCATTGTTTCCAAAAAGCAACTCGTTGAGCATAGAAGATGATTCGTTGTTGATAAGAATGTATTCACTGATGACTGCATGGATTCGCTAATTACTATTGAATGAATGTATTCTTTGATTGTTGTTGAAGGAGATCATTGTGTGGAATGAGGGTGTAATAAGCATGAATAATTCTTTGTATATATATATGTGACATAGACTCCCAATTTACCTAGGCAGGCTTTTTTGTTTTAGTACCAAGAATAGGATCAAACCTATAGATTACAAGTTACAATCAATAGGTCTTGTCCTATCCACAAGTTACATTATATAGGTCTTTCCCTATCCACAAGTTACATTATGGGTCTCACCCAATTTTCATATTTGCAAGTTACATACATCACCCAAATAGGGCCAGACCTAAACAAGAATTTATGTAACAAAATGTGATAGCAAGCATGTGTATGTAGCAAACATGGCTAAGGCTGATAGGTCCATACACATGCTAAGTGTGCTAGGTCGGTCCTAGAAGGGATCCGTCCTAGCTACAAATATCAACATCCTTAATGGTTACAAGTTACATAATGTGTTTGGGTCCAACCCAATACAAGTAATACTTATATTTGATCCGAAATAGCTATTATTTCAACATTCCCTCTTAGCTAGGGAGGATTATAGCCAAATAACAAATCATCATGGACCTTTCCATGATATTCATCTTGTATTACCCACAAGGATGGATCCAAAAATTTATTATGCACAACTACAAGAAATGAATGCACACAAATATATAAATACACATCATGAACTTATTTCATTATATCCATTTTGCATTGCCCATAGAGGATGGATCTACCTTGCATTGCCCGTAGAGGGTGAGAAGAGGTCTTACACCTCAAAACTTCTCTACTGAGAAGAATAACCTGCCAATTTGCTTTCCGCAGAGGGTGGTTCCACCTTGCATTGCCCATAGAGGGTGGAGGAGGTCTTTCACCTCAACCTTCTCCCAGAGAACAATCCAATGTCTCCTTGCATTGCTCGCAGAGGGTGACTCCACCTTGCATTGCTCGCAGAGGGTGGAAGATGCAACTTAATGTATCACTAGGACTGAGACTCTCTCTCAACCAAATTTGTGTTCTCCACAACCCCAAGTCTCTCTCTGAAGTACACAAACTTCACTCGAGCAAGAGCCTTGGTGAGAACAATTGCAATAGTGCTAACATATTTCAGCTGAATTGCACTTTTCTATATTATATCACAAATGTAGTGATAATGAGATTCCACATGTTTTGACCTATCATAAAACACATGATTAACAAACATCTTAATACAATTAAGGACTGTGGGTTCCCAAGGTTGCACAAACAACTTAGCAAGAAGCTTTGTGAAGCCACATTGCTTCACACTTGATGCAATGTACTCAACTTCTGATGTACTCAATGCAATTGAGGACTGATACCTGTTGGCACAAGAGATCATGGCTAAATCCAACCTAAAATAGATTCCTAAAGTGTCCTTCTTGTCAGGAATGCATTCTTCCCAATCAGAATCAAATTAGTCTTCCAAGGAAATGATAGTGTTGATTAGATACTTCAGCCCGTAGCCAACTGTTTCTTGCAAATATCTTAGGATATCCTTGGTTGCAACAGTATGAACATGCTTTGGTTTTTTCATAAACTGGCTAATAATAAATGCATCAAGGATCCAATCAATTGTCTGTACTCTAATGGATCTTCAAGAATGAACTTAATTTTTTTAAGTTAGTTTCCATAGGAGTAGACATAGGTTTGCAATCCATCATTTCAAATCTATTCAGTATACGTCCTTGACTTAGAATAATTCCATTAGATCTTGCCATACTTCTAACCTTGGAAAGTATTGCATTAAGCCTAAGTCCTTCATTTCAAACTCTAAAGCTAATTATTTCTTCATGTAGAGATAAGACTATTTTCACTAGTTAGAAATAAATCATCCAGAATTAGCATTTCACCAAAAAAAATACTTTTAAAGGTTAGAATCAACATCATTCTTGCAAGATCCTAAACTAATCAAATACTTCTCAATCTTCTCATACCAAGCTCAAGAAGCTTTCTTGACGCCGTAAAGATCTTTTCTTTAATTTGCACACATGAGATTCTCTATCTTGATTCTCATAACCTTCTAGTTATTCAATATAAACAACATTAAGAAAACCGTCTTTATATCCAACTTCTAGCCTACAACATTAGCTATAATGGTTCTAATATTAGTATATCTAGCAACAAGAGAAAATGTTTCCTTCTAACTATGAGCTACACATCTAGCTTCATATTTTCTCAAAAACTTCCATATGGAACTATCACTCGATTCTTAATATAAAATTGTGGTAATCAAGTCTCATGAAGATTGCATAATATAAGAATCAATCAAGGAAGATAGCCATAAATCAAAGATGAGAAATGCCAATATTTTTCTTACTTCACTTTTAGGAAATGGACCCATAACACAATTATTATGATCATGGAATACCTTCAAGTGAAGAAACCAAGCTCCCTCTTAAGCTTGAAGGCATGGAAATTCAAGAATCTCTTGAAGAGAAGCATCAACATGATTAAATGTCCTAATAGAATGAGTTAAGATGTAACATAAATTATCTCTTTATTGACTAGACTTCCACCATTGAAACACATGCCAAGATTTCTCCAAAGGATATCGCCAGTCTATGATCAATTTCAGTCATAGTGTAAAGCTACACAACATTCTTTAAATGTAAAATTGTTTTCCATAGTTGAATAGCAGAGAGTTAGTTGTGCTTGATCATATCAGAAAACTAAGGCAAGTGTATGACTTCATAAAACATTTTATAAGATCCATAAGCAAGGTATATAAGACAAATTGTCTTTCCAGCAAATGCGTAAAATCAAATATGAGTATCAACCACTCAAAAGGATACACATTGTAGTTGAGCACAAGTGTATGATCAAAAGACAACTTCAATAAGTTAGATACCTCATTCATCTTAGGTTTCATCATCAAGATAACACTTACTTCAAAAAATGTAATAGGCAGTATGCTCAAATTGAAGAGATAATATCAAAATGAATACTATGTGAGGATAGTGGAAGCCATGATAGAAAATGTATTACAGCTAAAGGAAATCCTCTACACAAGAGGAGAAAAGCAAGGTTATAATAAAAGTATAAAAAGGATCATGAGAGCTTTATTAAGAGCTAATAAGAACCAAGAGTTGCACAGTCACAACCCTACATGACAACCTTATTCAAACATAAAACACTCATAGAACAGAAAATATAGTCCATATGATGTTAAAAGATTTGATGCAAATCAAGAGACACACCATAAGAGTATATAATTCCAGAGCAACAAGACTATTGAGCATTTCAAGACTTAGATAGAATACGGTACATCAGAACTATGCAGGAAGTATCATAAAGGATCAGATCATAATATGAAGATAGTAAAGCGATCATTAGACATATCTACTCAATAGGATGACTAAGGCATCTTACCTTTACATGCCTATCACACCAATAATTAAAGGACACTATTCATTATATGTTTTCAACTAATGCTCCATATTTCCAAATCTCCTATAAATTTCATTCATCTTTCAATCTTCCTATTTATGCTTGCTAGTATATCCGTTAGGATACTCCTAGTTTTATATCTGCAACAAATGTTAATAATATTAAGTGTCAAGGATGATATATTCAGATCAATGCATCAAATTGGATTATTGCATATTCATAGCAAATCACATCAGGAAGGATGAGAGATAAACATACTAAAAAATAGAGAGTAAGACAATCTCAATACCAACTTCAATAATCCAAACTAAGGATTAGAACAAATTCTTAAAACAAGAACACAACTCGAACTAGGGTGATAGTTACAAACCTTAGGATGACAATTATACTGCCCTTAATGGAATAAAAGAAATACTTAAGATCTAAAGCTAGAAGGAAACAAGTGCACAAACCAACATATGAAGGCACTCTATGATGAAATAGTTAACAAGCAAGAGAACCATGTGCACTAGTTAAGATCCCAAACTAGGGTTGTAGGAAAGAACTAATACCAATAACGACAAGGCAAGTAGATACAAGTCTCCAAACCTTTCTTAACTGAGGTAAGCAAATGAGGGTAGAGGAGTAAGAACAACTGTATACAAATATTGAACCCTTCATATTCTTGTTATGGCCCCATTGATGCCTTCAATTCGACAAGAAGTCATATTGTCCAGATTCACTGTTGATTCATGCTATCCCTAGTCCTGCAAAAGAAGTAATACAAGATCTAGCTTCAAGTTGTTAGGCTTTATAGAAGGAACCTTGCTCTGATACCATATTAGTTTTAGGATCAGACTGTAATATATAGATAGCAAAATCAGAATACCAGAATACCCTAGGAAAACCTCCCACATGGAAGTGAAAAACCTAGCTATAATCTCAAATCTTATTATGACAAATCAATATGAGTCTTTACAAATCTGCTTCAACACTTGAAGCAATCAGAACTGTAGAATGTGAATAGTAGTATAGAGTACTCAAATTAGGGCATACACAGTAATGAAGGGACTTATCTGTAGTACACTTGAATGCTAATTCAAGACACCATTTGCAGATCAATTCACTACCTCAAGATGGTTCACTACCCTTTGTATCTATTTTTCTGTTCTTTGAATAAGATTCGTTGTCCTCTTAATAAGGTTCTCTATCCTCAAGGTGGAGTTCATTGTTTCCAAAAAGTAGTTCGCTGAGCATAGAAGATGATTCACTACTGATAAGAATGTATTTGCTGATGACTACATATATTCGTTGATTACTGCTAAATGAATGTATTCTTTGTTTATTGCTCAAGGAGATCACTATGTGGAATGAGGATGTAATAAGCATGAATAATGCTTTGTATATATATTTGACATAGCCTCCCAATTTACCTAGGTCAACTTTATTGTTTTGGCACCAAGAATAGGATCAAACCTATAGATTGCAAGTTACATTCAATAGGTCTTGTCCTATCCACAAGTTGCATTATATAGGTCTTGCCCTATCCACAAGTTACATTATGGGTCTCACCCAATTTTCATATTTGCAAGTTACATACACCGCCCAAATAGGACCAGACCTAAACAAGAATTTTTGTAACAAAATGTGATAGCAAGCATGTGTATGTAGCAAACATGGCTAAGAGCAACAGGGCCATACACATGCTAAGTGTGCTAGGTCGGTCCTAGAAGGGACCCGACCTAGCTACAAACATCAACACCCTTAATGGTTACAAGTTACATAATGTGTTTGGGTTCAGCCTAGTACAAGTAATACTTAGATTTGATCCGAACTAGCTATTATTTCAACAGGTTGAAGTTATCCATGAGAGATATAATGAAGAAAAATATTATATCTCCAAAGATGGGTGAAGCCAAGAAGGTTTGAAGGCATGAAGATTTGAAGACTTGTAGGCATGAAGTGTTTAGGGTTTGCATTATAGGGTTCAAATTTAGCATATACACTTTCCTTCCCCAAAATTTTGTCATAATTATTAACAACTCATAATGGTATTTTTCCTTTGTTGGGTCACCTTACTAGTATCTCCTCTTCATGGACTTCCTTTACACTTTTTTTGTTTTGCTTGGTATTTCTTTTTCATATGGGTTGACGAGCAAGTGAAGTTAAAAAAATTGCTGCATTGTTCCCTTATGATATAGAAAAAAATTTATTGTATTAATTTTCTAATTTATTCTATTCTATTCATACATATAATTTTACAAATTCCTTTTAGTTGTTCCTGATGCTCTACAAAAAGGATTAGAATAGCGATGAAAACACAACAACACAAGAAGCAAGTTCAAACGTTAGTGTTAGCAACAAAAGACTATCCTAAGCAAGCATATCAAGAGAGATATTAAACATGCAAATATAAAAGAGATAAACTACACTCCTCCAAATGCTAACCAAGATGTTCATAGTTGCTCCTCCCTTGTTCCTCTCCTCTCGAAGTTCCACATGAGTGTAGCTCTCAGCTTTGTACTACTATGGAAGTCTTATGGAGATTCAAGATTGAAGATGATTATGAAAATATGCAAATGCAAGCTAGCTAGGAATGAGAGAAAATGAGTTAATTAAGTTATTATCAATTTTAACCAGAAGACAATGTGGATTATGATTTTACTCTAAAATGCTCTCTCAAATTCACTATAACTTAGATGCATACAAGATTTCTAGATTTGGTTTATGAAGGAATGGGATGTATTTATAGGGAAAATAGAGAAATGGATGGTTGAGATTGAGTAATCTCAACAAGGGCCAAGATTGATGGGTGTATGATCCATGTGGGGTTTTTCAATCCAATCCTAGGATGACAAATGTCAATATGAGATGGCTTGAGAGGAGAGGGAAGAAGCATTAAATGCTTGACATGACATGAAGGTTAACTTGGAAGGTAAGGTTAATGTTGGGTTGAATGAATAAAGCCATTATCCAATAAATAATGCCTTTATCCAATGGATAAACTCTTGTGCAAGAGTTAGTGCACAAGTTAGTGAGGATAACCATGGTCAAAGCAATAAATGCTTGGAGAAACCCATGAATCAAATGAGGGTTGGGTTAGAGGGAAAGTCTCTAACCATGTGGGTGAGTTGAGTTAACCATAAATGGTTATGTAAGAGCCATAAATGGTCATGGAAGACTTTAGGGATTAACATGTTGAACACATAAAGCATTAAATATTTTTCAAAGACTTTGAGGCTTTGAGAAGTGACTTCAAGTTGCTTAGGAATGCGACAATAATTAGGGAGGGTAATTAGGCTAATTAGGAATGATTAGAAGAACTTAGAAAGTGGCCAGAAGAATCTAGAAGGGGATTTAGGATTGCAAGTGGGTTTGGTGGGTGAGAGAAAATATGATTTTATTTAAAATAAAATTTATTTATTTCAATTATGGTTGCAACTTGCATTTGTAGGAGAATGCAAGTGGGGAGGGAGGGGGGAGGGTGTAGTTTAGGGATTTTAAAAAATGTTTTATTATTTATTTAAAAGAGGAAAGGGGGTGTTAAATTAAATAAATATGATTTATTCATTTAATTGATTTAGATTATAGCTTAATGAATTAATTTAAATAAATAGAATAATTTATTTAATTAATAAGAGAAGGGGTTGAGGATGAATTAATTAAATATTAATTTAATTAACTAATTATTGAAGGTTAGATAATCAAATAAATAGTAAATATTCATTTAATTAAGTGGACAGAGTTATGTGACTACAGTTCCTAAGGTGGACCTAACTTTGATTGAGGTTGTTATCAATATCTCTAAAATATGATTGGAAATAGTGACCAATTCAAATTGAATAGGTGCCTAGGTTCCTAGGGTAGGGCATAAGAACTTAAACAAGTTTTGGTAGAGTCAATTTGGAGACAAAAGAATTTTTTAATATCACCCTACATATTTTATATCTTGTTATATGAACCTATGTTCGATGAAACATTACTACCAAGGTATTGACACAAAGGTTTGCATTATAGTCTCTCTCTCTCTCACCACAAGACCCGCCTCACATTGCACCTTGGGTATTTGCAATCAAATTATATTCCTCACACAATTACACCAATTCAACATTAATTCAAGTTAGTTGAAAAGCATAATTAGCACAACTTCTCAATCACATTCATTAATAGTGCATAATCAACAATTTTAACACAACTACTTAATCATATTCATCAATAATAGTCACAATAGTACATAAAGCAACTACTTAGTCATATTCATTAATATTAATCATCGATAGTACATAACACAATGCATATATGCACAAACAGATCCGATAACATATTACAATCATAAGTTCCACCTTAGTCAAAATTACAATAGAGCTAGGAGTGTCTCACAAGTATATAAAGAGATTTCTACGGGATGTGACAGACAAAGTTACTTCTTATTTCCAAAAAGTTAAAAGAAGATTTATATCACCTTCTAACAAATGCTACAATATTTTTGTCATCCCTGTCACTTGGAGCTTCAATTATGTGAAGAGTGTGGAAAAAAGTCAGTCATCAAGCCAATCCAAAGTAAATTGTGGTTCCACAATTTCCACTCTAAGTTCAGGGATAGAAATGGCCTTAGCTTTTAACCACTGGTTCCCAATCTTCTCATCACAGATAACATGCTTCAGAGAGCTTAGTCCACATACAGTTTTAGGCAACCTCCTCAAACGAGAACACTCTGTCATGTCAAATTCTTTTAATTTCTTGAGTTGTCCTACTTCGTCTGGAAGATCTTTCAAACCCTCACAAAGTGAAATGTCTAAATATTCCAACTGCTCAAGTTTACCAATTGATGTCGGAAGCTCTTTCAGGGCTGGTAATGCTGATAATCTTAACATCCTAATAGAGCTCAGACTTCCGAGATTATGTGGTAACATTTCAACCAGATGACAGTTGGTAACAGACCATCTCTGAGCAGAGGGCATATGACAGATGGCAAGGGGCAACTCCTCCAAGTCGCTGCAGTGGTCCAAGTTTAATTCTTGCAGGTTTGTGTCATTGAATGTGGACATGTTTTTAAACCCTTCACATAAGCTTAGAGAAAGTTTGTCTAAGTTTTGTATTGCTTTGCTCTGTTTGGGAATAGTAGGTGCAACCAACCTCTCCAAGCGAAGACATCTGAGTTGAGTGAGTGAAGATAAGGCATCCAGACCTTTTAGTGTGGCCCTATGTGAACCCAAATTACATACTATTAAAACTTTTAGCTTCTTCATAGTTTTCAGAAATGGAGGAAGAAAGTATTCTCTTGCAGAAAAGTGTAACACCAGAGCTTCTGACTCTGGAAGATTCATCCCATTCCATTTCCACTCATTCTCAGCCATAGAACCTGCATAAGATTAATCACACATGCAATTGAATTAGGACATTTTTTAGCGGTCAAATATACTAGTAGTTTATGTAAATTTGGACCTGAAAAGTAGTTTGCTTCAATCCTATATTACATAGGAAGCAGGGCAAAAACATATAATCAATCTTAATATTTTCCATAGTTCACATGGTCTGCAAATTTTGCCACTAAATAGATATTTAGGGGAAATATCCCACCTGTGTGAATAGAGACAATTTGAGCATTAAACGGTCTATCTTTACACAACTCCCATTCCCCTGGTAGGTTATCCTCCTTCCTGGGCATGAGTAACCTCTTTCTGTAGAATATATCGTCCTGGCATCCCAAATACAGGGCCAAGTCTCGCATCACATCATGCTGCCAAAAGAACATCTCAGAGGCACATCCATACGAGATTGTTGTTCGACTTCTGATAATTGCAACAACCAAGTCAGCCCAATGTTTAAAAAAATGAAAATAGTGAAATTTATATGCAAGAAAAGACAATTACCGTTGATTGAGATTGAGGAGATTTTTTCTCGCAAGTTCTAGTAACATAATGTAGGCATCCTGCCACTCCATCTTCCGTACATATACCCAAATGTTCAGCAGTGCATCAACACAAGTTTTCTTGTCCTCTGGAAATGAGGCTGTGTCTAAGAAACATTCCCTCCCAGCATCATCCAAGTAATCAATGCTGGTCTTCAAGCATTTAAAAAGCCTTTCTTCGTGATAAGTGGATATGGGCTGCCCCTGGGAAAGTTTTCTCTTTGCATTCTCCCATGCCACATGAGGTTCCCCGTACAAAGAGTTTCCAACCACTGTAAGAGCAAGAGGTAAACCCTTGCATTCGGCTTGCACCTGTCATTCATCATATTGATATTTTTATTAATGCTTAAGGAGGCCCTGTATGATCTAAAAGCAACGATATTGTATTATACAATTTGGGCTTTAGCATTTGTGGATCAAGTACTTTGAACTTCAATGTTATGTAAAATTACTGCTTTAAAGTAGCAGAACATGCAGTTATTGCAATTTCCCAAAGCAAAAACGCAGACAAGCACATAATTTCCTTTTACATTTGTTCTTATTTGATTTGATAAGAAGCTTTGGGTTTATTCACATTTTTTTGTTTTATAGTAAGAAAGACTATACCTCTATGACTAAATTTGCATCTGCCGTACTTGGAATCGATGTCTGTCCAAATGCGGAGAAGCAGAAAAGTGAGAGAGCATCCTCTTCGTTCAACAATGGCAATCGATACAGCCGAGTAGATGCGTTTCTGGGGATGGTAGAAGCGTCTCTGGTCGTGATAAGGGTTTTGTACCCTGGAGCTTCAAATAGTAATTTCTCCAAACTAGCCCTGGACCAAACATCATCCAACACCACCAAAGTTGGCTTAGACTGCTTTAAAAGCTGCTGCTGAAGCTGTATATGTGCATCTTCCACATTCTGAAACTCAGGTACCTTCCCCCCAACAATCTTCCCCCATATGGTCTCTAAAATTCCCTTCAGATTTGGGGATTCTGAAACTATTATAAAAACTATGCTTCCAAAACGACCTGATGCCCACCAAAACAGTTGTGCTATTAGTAAGCTGCAAAAGGAACCAATCAATAAGCAGAGCAGTGCCTCTGCAGGCAATTACCCTCATTTATAAAATAAAATAAAAATCATTAAGAGCCTACAAAGTTTGACACCAGAAATAGTAGACAAAGCCACAAATAAATCACCTCAGCGACAGAGATATGTAAGGGATGAAACAAAAAGCTAATCACGTTACATGCTAATTTTCATAATCCTCAAAACCCTCACTCTGCTATACCTTTCCTTGAGCTTTAAATTTCATGAATTTATTTTCCTCATTTGATTTAGATAGATAGTGCTCGACAATTTCAAGTGTAGAACAATAATCTTACTAAATCTGACAATTAATAACACATAGTCTATTAGCCGTAATAACATGCCCTACATGTAATCTTAAGTCAAGCAAAATACTTCAAACCATACAGAATTTATTTGAGAAGTGCACACCCTCAGAAACTTCAACACTGATGGGGAAAAGTTATCGAAACAAGTGGACTGTAGAGAATTTATTTTAAAGCCCTGTATTCTTTCAAATTTAAATATTTTTTTAATCAGAGCCTCTGTATTTAGAGGATAAATCATGAAATGTAACCTCAAATGTTGATGCAAAACTCTTAAACACAATTAAATAAAAAACAACAATAATCAGCATTATGAATTGAGAAAATTTCACATCATTAAACGGAAAGCACTCAAGAAAATTGGTCCTACAGAACAATTTAACCTTAATACCCTACAGACCAAAGCCGTTTGCCTAAATTCTCAGGTATTGACAAGAGGGCACAGAAATTTCATAGCGGTTTCCACTTAAAGAATTTAAACAAGTAGAAGAGCAAAAAATTAAAATGGTGGAAACGAAATATCACCTTTTATACCGGGATCATCACATAAAGCCATGGCCAAAGTTGTCTTTCCACCACCGCCCATACAATGCACACCAACAATAGAGACGTCACTCTGGAACAAAAGCTCTTTCAAATCCCCTACTGACTTCCCCAACCCTACATAAATCTTAGATTTCCAAGGCAAACTATTATGAAAAGAATGCTGATTTGCCTCTCCCCTTCCAGTTCTAGGGCACACAGCCTTGCAATTGAAGCTATCCATTCTATATTTGTTAGTCATAGATTTCACAAATTCTCTACCAACTTTAAACCTTTCGAAATTTTGGACTTGTCTTCTGAAATTTTCACTACCTAACTTCGCTAATTCTTGTAAATAGCAAGCTTATAAGTTCTCTGATTGAAGAGGTCAGAAAAAGAGCTTGTGGTATTTATAGAGACTGATGGCAAATTCGGGAAGCCCTGAAAATTTGAATATTTGTCCCCTTTCAAAGAGACGACTATTCTCGATTTCCTCCGGTCTAAACAAAGTTTGATGTGAATCCAGAATAATTAAGATTGCAGGTTCCTGTAAACCAGTGATGAATTTCTTGGAAGAGTAATCTTTTTGATCCGCAGCTTCTGTTTTATTTAAACTACGGTCGCCACCAGGATTGTCAAACACGAACAGTCTGTACGATTCGCCAATCACTCGGTCTAGACTTTTCGCCTAAACAAAGCTAAAACGACACCCCTTTCCAATGCGTAGGAAGATGCTCAGAAGTGTTTTTATGCGTGGAAAATGGTTTCTCAGAATTTTCTAAACAATTTATTTCCAAGAAGTTTCTTAGTTTTTTCCACCCTAGAGATTTGTTTTTTTAACTATTTTAGAAAGTTTAATTTAACTTTATTCTTTTAAAATCTTAATTAATCTTTGAAATTTCAATTCATGGACCTCTTTATTGATCATTCATATATTCTAGGAAATTCGCTTGGAAGATTTCATCAACTTCTACGATCCTTCCTCAAAAGCTTGATTTTATATTTTTTAAATTTTATTGGAAGTTTCAATTTTAAAGATTTTTTAATACTTTTTTATGTTAAGATATTAACATGATATTTGATTATAATTTAATTATATAATTCAGAGTTTATTTTTATTAATTTATATTTCATGAGTAGTAGTTTACATGATGCTTAATACGTAAGTGAAGTATTGAGATTTTTTAGAGGTCATCTAACTTAATACTACTGTAATAATCACACTTAACCATAACAAGTAATGTGAGTTTGATCTTGGGGAAACACTCTATCATGAAGTGCCCTTGAGTCAAAGTAGTAATAAGGATGGTTGAAACTATGTAAGCATCAACTAGATGCAATGAATGCTAAAAGAAACACTACACATAAAATATTAATTGAGAAAGACTAATTCAAAATTATGAAAATAAACCTGATAAAACATTATATAATATGAAACACTACCTAATTGTAAATAATAAAATCTATATTAAAAACTTTGTTAATAGGGGAATTGGATTTTATTTCGTTGTTACATTTTGGACCATCTTGATAGGCCCTATTGTAGCCATTAAGGAAGTTAACCTCTTCACATATGCACATGGCAAGACATGACTTTGATTGTGATCAACCATTTAATCTAAATTTATAATCCTATTCCTTAAATAAGAATTGTAGTTAGTCTCATAATATGCAAGAACTAGTTATTAATGATGCAATATAAAATAAGTGAGAATTGTTTTAATATGCATTTTGTAAACGCTAATAGTTGAGACCTAGTTCTATGCAATAACTACCAAAGATACTAACCAAACAAAATCTAATGTCACCATATTGATCAAAGCTACAATTGAAATTTTATTTTTAAAGATATTACTTGATACCAATTTAAGACATATGCTATTTGTTGTGTAATGCTAATAACTAGCAATCACACATTATGTGTAATGAGCACATTGATAGGTATTTACAATGATTGATTTACAATTAATTGAAATATTACAAGGAAATGTTATAAATATTTTTTACCATAATAAAAATAATCCTACACAATGTATAGTGTTAAGGTGTGGAGTATATTATTGATTGAATCATCTACCAATTTGAGATTGATATTATATGTATACAATCCTCC
The DNA here is from genome assembly GCF_030272615.1 of Cryptomeria japonica. Lineage (NCBI taxonomy): Eukaryota > Viridiplantae > Streptophyta > Pinopsida > Cupressales > Cupressaceae > Cryptomeria > Cryptomeria japonica. The sequence goes on along the minus strand of NC_081408.1, from coordinate 136,640,258 downwards.
TCCTTCCTCCAAAAGGAGGCATATGTAATATATTGCATGTAGACGTATCACCAATTTCTAAACCTTAGGAAGATATGTAGATCTATCAAACACCACATTTGCAAGATTGTAGTTAATAAGAAACCCTAATATTCAAACTAGTTTACTTAAGTTTTTAAAAGTAATTGATTATCATAGATCTTATTATTTTAGGCATAAAGTGATAATTAATTAAAGAAACTTAAGTAAACTAGGGTACATATGGCGAAAGAGGTAAAATAATTAGGTGATGTACCCCATTTACACCAACTCAATGTACCAATCATTTTCTTAGTAATTTAGAATAGTTTGTATTCTAGTTCTCTATACACTTATTTTGAACACACAATTTTTTGTTATTATTTAAAATAAACATATGCTAAAGTCCTTGCGGATATGAGATACATAGTGTAATGTTAAGAAACAACTTGGTCATACATGCTTCTAGTTAAAAAAAAAAAAAACTACCTCACATAGGGTTCTTGTGTGCTAGTGAGTAGGTTATCATCCCTTCAAATTTATGGGTTCTTGGAGATCCTATCAATGGAGCATTAAGGAAATTTGGTTCTATTATCCACAATAGTGATAGTAGCCCCCATATTTATCAATATTTGTTGTAGTCAAATTTGAACATTAAGTGTGTACAATTTTGAATGTCTATGATCTACCCCTTATGGCCATTGTTTTAGTCAACCATTCTTCTCATTGCTAGCTCCCAAGGTTTTACACTAGAAAGAGTGATGATAGACATCAAAGAAATCAATCATTAAGGTCTCATGTTGACTATAGTCTTGTGTGTTCAATAATTGGTAGATCTTAACTTCCCCAATATTTAGCTACTAATAATATCCCCATATGTAAGATAGTACATATGTCTCCTTTAAAAAGATAGAAGAGGGAAATATAAACACAACCACAACCCCTTACTCTAGATGTTTAATCAATAATTTATAATCCAAGACCTTGAAAATTTCAATTTATTTGTTATTTTCTATAGTCAAAATGTCATGTTTGTTTAAAAATTTCTTTCATTACATAGTGCACTCATTGCAAGTGGCTATCAACATGCCAGTTGCATCATCACAATAAAATGTTAAAACAATCACTACTTGTTACATTTCACATTTGCCTTCTATTTTTCTTAGTTAAATTTGCAATAGACACAAATCTTAAAGAGTACACAAGAGTTGCAAATATTGCTTTAAAAATTTGAACTACATGTGAAAGATCTAGCATCAACTATCATTGATGAGGTTCAAATTGGGGACTACTAGTAATTTTTCATCTTAAGAAGTTGATCTCTTGAAAAGATGTTGCCAACAAATTTACTCATGCTCATTGCGTTGTTAAGAATAAACATACAACACCTAAGCAAATCATTGCCTCTACAAAGAATTACCCTTTTTTAAAAATTAAAAAACAAAATAGAAATGTGAAGGTAAGAGCCTATAAAGTTGACACTGGAATAGTAGACAAACTGCATCAAAATCACCTTGACAACAAAGATACAAAAGGGATGAAACAAAAAAGTTAATCGTGTTACATGATAATTTTCATAATCCTTAAAAACCTCAATTTCTTATATATTTCTTTGAATTTCAAATTATATACTTTTTTAAGATCTGATTTAAATAGTGCTCAATAATTTCAAGTATATATCCCTAATTTTAACATGTTTGATAATTAACATCACATAGCCTACTAGCCTTTACAACATACCCTACATGAAATCTTAACCGATGAATCAATCATACAAAATTTATTTTAAAAGTAGACACACATAAACTAGACATGGGCAAAGTTGGGCAAAGTTCCCTTTTACTTGACATCCATTTATGCTCAAATAACAAATAAGAAACAATAAAAAATATAGGTACTACAAATGAAATCAACGTTAAATATTTACAAAACAATTTAATCTTATAGGAAAAAAAAAAACTTGGCCTAAATTCTTAGATATTGAAAAAAATGTCACCTTTGATATCAGAATCATCACATAAAGCCATTGCCAAGGTTGTCTTGCCACCACCGCCCATACAATGCACACCAATGACGGAGACGTCACTCTCGAACAAAACCTCCTTCAAATCCCCTACTGACTTCCCTAACCCTACATAAAACTTAGATTTCCAAGGAAAAGTATAATGAAAATAAGATTGGTTAATTCTAGGGCACACAGTCCTGCAATTGAAGCTATCCATTCTATCTTTGTTAGTCATAGATCTCACAAATTCTCTACCCGCTTTAAACCTTTTGAAATATTGGACTTGTCCTAGAAATTTACTAACTTCACTAATTCTTAAAAATTACAAAGCTTATGACTTCTCTGATTGAAGAGTTGAGAAGTCGAGCTTGTGGTATTTATAGAAAGAGTGATGGCAAGCTCATGAACGCCTTCTCGGAAGCATGATGTAACTTCAACATTAAGTTTGTTTCCTTCAAACGGACGATTGAATATTCTCGAATCCGAAATACACCTAAACGAAGTTCGATGTAAATTTGAACCGTCGATTGCAAAAGATTCGGTTGTGCGATTTTTGTGTGATATAGCGTGGAAGAAACTCGGAAGCCTTATAAAAGTAAGTGGAAGAACTGTTTTGTACAGTGATGCGATGTTTAGGTTTCACAATCCGGCGCATTGCAGTTATTAACGTACGTCGTGGCTTCTTTTTCACCTTCTATTCCATGCAATTTCCATTGTGGAGGCTCATTTTCTCTCCTTTTTCAGGGAGGGACTCATCCCACTAAAGTCGTGGATGGTTCAATCTTTTTCACTATTTAATAGTTGATTTAGAGTGTACGTGCATTTTAGAGGTGAGCATCTGTAATATAATTTAAAATTTTGATTGTCATAAAGTTTAATTAAAAAGGGTACTGTGGCAACGTAATGACCGAGAAACCAAGATAATGCTTTTAAACCCTTGCTGGACACCGTAGATTTAAACTTTTAACGTTAATATGGTACGTTCATGACAGACACATTGTTCATTCATACGCAAGCATTAGTGTCATCATTGGTGACATCATGTTTTGGCATCTCCGGTAGCTTTGGAATCCGTGAATTTGAGGGCTCACGCACATGATAAAGGGGCCGTGGCTATTCTAGCTTCAAAAACAGATCTTCCGTATAGCGTGAGGGCGATGTGTCAGTCAATCGCAGCCATTTATTGTAAAATCGACGGTGTAAAACGCATCATGCATCTTGATAAAGGCAAGTCAACATACCCTGTGTCTAAAATGATTTCGGAAAGATTGTACATTTGTCGAAAATCGATTAACATGAAAGTTGATCGTTTTTTAAACGGTTGTGATTTTTCAAGCGGTCACTAACACGATGTACTATAGGGAGACGCATCCCTCAACATATTTATGTTGCTTTTTGTCCTTGCGTGAGGTAGGGATATTTAAATTTTTTCTTTAATTTTTTTATTTATTATTTAAGTTTGTTATTATGTTATGAAATTTTTTGAATTTGCAAAATTTATTTATTAAATAAAAATAAAGAGTAATTATGTTAATTATAATTATATTTATATTTATTAATTATAATTATATTATTATTTTATATTAAATAATATATATTTTTTAATTTTATCTAATATATGTGTTAAATTATAATATTATTTTAAATTAATCCATACAAATTATAATATATTAAAATAATATTATACTAACTATATATTCATATATTAATTATTTTTGATAATGTAATATATAATAATATTAACTATATTATATAAATATTTTATTATTATTAAAATTGCTTACTTTATTCTAATTATTAAGTAATTTTAATAATAATAAAATATTTATATAATATAATTTATACTATTATATATTACATTATAAAAAATAATTAAAATATAAATATATATTTAGTATATATTAGTTTAGGTTGGGGGCCTAGCTCGATTCGCGAGAGCTTCTTGTGGTGAAGCACGAGATCACAAGGTCTAGTCTCCCCTTACATAAGTGATTAGTCATATAACAATTAATATAATTACAGTATGTATTCAACATATAAAATACTTAATTAAATAATAAATATTAATTTTTTATCTTAGTTCTCTTCGTGGCACATTTGAGGTTTATCTTGTCTATAACAAGTCACTAACTCGTGATAGAAATCGCAAGAAGAAACCAATGGTTTAATCTAGGGAAGAAAATATGCTAAAAAAATTGATGGGAGAAGAAAAATAGTTTTGGTTGTTGTTTATTTCTCTCTCCTATCTCTATCTCCTTAATTCTCTCTAATATCTTTCTCTCTCATCCTTGTATCTTTTTTCAACTACATCTATCTATTAGACACAATGCACCACTGAGAGGGGGGGTGAATTAGTGGTTCTCAAACTTTTCCCTTTATCTATCCTATGTGAGCATACTGGTTAATAGATCTAACTCAAAACAAACTTACTGGTTAGTGGAGAGATCAACACAAATATAATCATAGAAAAAGGGACGTGCCATAACACGAGTATGTATGAGGAAACCCCAAGATGGGAAAAACCTCGATGAGCAATGCTGCTGGAGTCTACTGCTCCAATCCAGCCTAACACTGAAACTCTGTTACACAATTTTGGGCACCAACCCAAGGAGCTACAACCCCTTATTTATGAGCTTCAACTCAAAGGAGCACCAACCCCTACACAGTTCTCTGCTCACTCTAACTGAATCTTCAGCAACTCAGTCACTATCTTGCTCAATCTTCTCTTTCACTCACTACTCTCTTCTTTTCACTGTTGTTGCTTACCAGTTCACCTCTCTCTCACCTGGTTCTTACTTCCTTTAGTTGCTTTGTTGTTCTCCACCGGTACTACACTCAGTCGGTTCTATGCCTTCCTTCTCTGTAGTTTTTTTCTTCTTCTCTCCCGGTATGAGTAATACTGGTTCTGCACTTCTACCGGTTGAACTCTTCAACCTGGTTCTCCCTCACACTCAATATTTTCTTTGTCTTCTTGATGAGTACTTCACTAATGCGACAACACAATCTTCTTCTCTTCAGCAGCAGCCCTAACAATGTCTTTTTCCCACACATTTATAGCCTAGTTTTCTCGCCAAAAGCCTATTCAAATTCTAGGTGGTTAGGGTTTCCTCATCATCGTCGAGGAAAACCTAATCCAATCAGATCTTACCTGATCTGATCTCCCTGATAGCCAACTATACACCTCCGCCATTAATGCGCCTTCTTGATCATGCCTACTATCTCTAGTGATCTGCTTTTTCCCTTATTGACTGATTTCTTGGTCAACCACCAAGATCGGTCTTGTTGTTTCCTTCATCTGCCTCGATCTCCTCAAACACTCTTAGCTAGCTCTAAGTTGTCCTCCAGACCTCGAGCCACAAACCTTTGCAATAGCTCTGCAATACATCCTATGATCTATGGGATCTTCCATTAATGTCCACCAACTCTGCAACTACCCCGTCGGTGTACATTCCTTCTTCATCTTAATGCAAGTTTGCCACCTTGACTCCATGTGGCATCGATGTCAACCAACTGCCATGTCGGTCTAGATAGGATCACCGACCAAACACTCTATCGGTTCCTCTTTTCTGCCAGTTTACTAACCCTACCAGTATCTCACATTCTACCGATTGACTCCTCATGTCTACACTTTGTTGAACTGTCGATGGAATACCTAAACTGGTCTTCAGACATGTCTATCCAAAGCATGCACATTCCCACCAGATGGGAGTCACAACTCTCAGCCTCTTCATTTTCTCACCAGTTCTCAAGATTACCGGTAACCATCCTGATGACAACATGTCATCAACCTTCAGTGGTTTCCATCTAAGGCATCTTCATGTCGATTTCATTCTCTATATTCAGGTGCACCACTCTGCCTTCATCATCAGACTGAATATCAACTCATCCGGTTTGTCAAGATGACAAACTCATCAGTCCTTCACTTGTCTAGGCAATTGAACATGCCATCTTTGTTGGTCCAGTGCATATCCCTGATTTCATGCACTTGAGGCATTCCTTCAATTCACCGGTAGATCCGGTGTGAACCTCCAAACACTTGCCTTCACCTCTTCTTCCTTATCTCACTGACCTGGTAGCACACCTTGCTTATCTGATGTGGATTTCTGATCTCATGCTCTGGAGGCTTCCTCATTTTCCACTTGTACAACCGGTCTCTGCATTCACTCACCTACCTATCTCAGGGAATCATTATGTTAGTACAAGTGTGACTTTACTAAGGGGAGAATACATCATCCACATGACATATGTCATCCTACACACAAAGGGAACATACTTTGTCAACCTGTCAGCTAGCCTGGGAAACCTTCTTCATTCGGTGGGAGACCTGCTAGTTATCCTCACACTAGCAATATGGTGGCCTGCTCATACTTCTACTTCTCCTCTAGTGTTGATGTGAACCAAACAGTATTCTACCACTTCAGCATAACTAATGCTCATCATGTAATCTCTTCATCCCGATTGAATGCAACACCATATAAACAACCCTTTCCAGAGTGGTCACATTACTGCACATCAATCATATCGGTACATGTCGGTTATTTCTTCTGCATGAAGATGGTCACCTGGTTGTCACTAATGACAACACATCAACACTTCTTCCATACCGGTAATATCCTATACTGGTTGACATCAATGACAACACATTGCCAACAATCTCCCCCTTTGGCATTGATGTCAACACATGTAGTATCCGGTATACTACAGTAACTTTCTACCCCTTCGATAATAATGGAAAAGGGCACTGTTAGGATAACATTCCTCCTTGTATCTACCGAGCACTAACATAAATCTTTCTCCCCCTTTTTACCGGGTGCATCTCCCCCTTCGAAGATTATGCACACCATCATCTCAACCACCACATTTGAGATGGAAAGCTCAAGTACCTAACAACCCTTAACAACATACACCGGTTTCTCTCCTTCTTTGAGCATCTACTTGATCTGCTTATGTGTACAGTATATCTAATATCAATCTAAGGATATAGCTTTGAACTCCCCTTGAACCTCAGATCTCCGGTCTTCATTTCTCATCTTCCAGATCCCAAACTGGGACTCACCTCAAGACCTATGACATCCATCATCATAACCACAATGCCAACTGCAGGTCACATATCCAACCTATTGACCCATTAAGGTGTTTTCTCATAAGATCATCTATCGGACCACCATGAGTCATTCAGGTCCTTTTCATTATCACCTAAAACATAATCTTATCCATCCAGATTATAGGAGTTACTGCAATGATCCCTCAACTCATTGACTTACATAATCTGCAACACCGAATAACATCCATGCCGGTAATATGCTGCACATACCGGTCTCTTGTTTCTACTGAGACTCTTTCCTCTTTACCTTTATTTCTTGGTTCCAATTTCCTCTGTTACCATTCATTTCACCTCTAGCAATAAACTATTTTCTTCCTCTAATCGGCAACAGCGAGTTCATCTCCTTGTCCATTTTCAGCTAAGGGGTGAATGATCTAATCAATATGTAACTCCCCCTGAGTCCTGCATCTCCTTTAAGATATAGGAGATATCACTTGTGCATTGAATGCACAATTTTGGTCCATGCTCTTATCTTCTAGCTTCTTCCTCCATGTTTTCTTGATTTCTTTCCTTTCCACAGCTGCAATCTTGGTAGCAGGATTGACCTTCTTCTCCTCATTGGTCCTTTCTTTGCAGATAGTGCTATAGTGACATACAACATCCATGTCAATCTCATGACTGTGGAACCTTCTAACATACTGGTTTTCTCTTCCTTTTCTCACCATGCCATTTTGGTTGGTTACCGGTTTCCTTAAATTCCTTGATAGTGCAGGAGCATTTCTCATCATGTTCCATGCAGGTTTATGCTGCTCATATCCCCTATAACTGCTCTCACTCTGAGCATGATTAATCCTCCAGCAGCCATAGGACTACAAGTTCTTTCTCCTACAATCATAACTTCTATGATTGGGTCTATTGCAATTGTAACATAAAATATTTGCAAAACCAAGAGAGAGGGTGTGCATGCTTCTTCCCTTAGATGCATTATGCTCATATGCATGAAATCTATAGCCATCTGATTTATTATACTTAGGAAGAAAACTTTGTCTATTCCTAGACCTCATTTTACACTCTTCTGCCCTATGGCCATAAAATTTACATCCAAAACAATAACCAGAGAAAAGAGGCTTATTACTTACAACTTTATTTTGCCAAACACGAGGTGTTCTTACTGGTTTGGCATCTGCATTTTTGCTTCTCCGGGAATGGATCTAGGGTTGTCCATTCTTTGCAGATCTTCCATCTGATCTCTTCTTCTGCCATGCATGTCTTGACTTGGTGGCAGCAACATTTCTTTGTCTTCTACCGATAGGCCTTTTCCTATTCATGCTATCGGTAACACTGTCTTCCCTCATTCTTCCTTTTCCTTTCAGATATGCATTCTATCTCCATGCAGCACCACCTTTTCTCTTCATGTTTTCATCGGTTGAAGTTAGGTCAACCTTCTTTCTTGGAGTGTCTTTGATTGTGAAGGTTTGGCTTTTTCCATTTTCATTTGAGGAGACAAATTGAATATCTTTGTGGGAGGTTTCCTTGCTTGTATAGCATTCACCGACAGCACACCCTAATCCTCCTGTATCCTTGGAATGTTTTTTTTTACTTAACATTTTGTCCAAGGCCTTAATACTGCCATCATACTGGAACCTTATCTTGAGCTTAGTTTGAAATTTCTCAAGGTCTTTCCTAATGCTCTTCATTTCCTCTTTTAGCTTCAGACAGTCTTTGTCCTTTGTTTCCACTTCTAACTGGAGATCCTCACATCTTCTCTCCTTATCATCAAAGATTGCTTTCAACTCACCAATCAATCCTTTTGCCTCTTCAAGTTGAGATGTCAATATGCAGATATTTTTGTTTGATTCTTCAAGGCATATTCTCAACCGGCTGCATTCATCATGAACTGAATCTTTGTAATTCTTAAAATCCTTTCTAACACTTTGCAACTCATCTAGTGCACTAACCAGTTCACTTTCAAGATCTACTTTGGCTTCATCTTCATCATCACTCCCAAACACATCTTTCTAGTGGGATCTATTTGCCCTATCACTTTCAGATGTGTGGACCTCATCTTCAGATTCTTGAGCCACGAAGAGGTGGCTTCCTTCATCATCACTATAGAGGCTACTAGTGGATATGTCTTCATTGTCTACAGATACATGAGATGCATTTCTCATCATATCATCACAAACCGGTTCTACAGTAGTGGGCTCATTTCCATAGAGCTTCTTCAATCTTTCCCATAACCTTTTTGTCGATTTGCATCTGTCCACCTATGAGGAGACATCATTGGCGAGTCCACTGAATAAAGCCTTCATGGCTTCTTCATTGCACTAGTTTCTTCTTTCTGCATCTGAATCGGTGGGGGGACAAAATTTACTAGGGAAACCATTTACAATGGACATCCAGACATCATACCCTAGAGAGCATAAGTGAACTTCCATTGTACAACTCCAAATGGAATAGTTAGACCCATTAAACACTGGAGTAGGGATTGACACTAAACAAACCATTGTGTCCTTAAGCCAGAATCTATCCAAGCTGGAGAAATCTCGTCTAACTGGGAACCTAGGCTTTGATACCAATTGTTAGACACAATGCACCACTGGGAGGGGAGTGAATCAGTGGTTCTCAAACTTTTCCTTTTAGCTATCCTATGTGACCATACCAGTTAATAGATCTAACTCAAAACAGACTTACCGGTTAGTGGAGAGATCAACACAAATACAATCACACAAAAAGGGACGTCCCATAACACTAGTATCTATGAGGAAAACCCAAGATGGGAAAAACCTCGATGAGCAATGTTGTTGGAGTCTATTGCTCCAATCCAGCCTCACAATGAAAATCTGTTACACAATTTAGGGCACCAACCCAAGGAGATACAACCCCTAATTTATGAGCTTCAACTCGAAGGAGCACCAACCCCTACACAGTTTGTAGGCTCCAACCTAAAGGAGCTACAACCCCTGCACCGAGCTACAACTTAGTGATTACAATATCTTATACTAAAAAATACAAAGGTAGTAATCTAGTTACAAGTGAATCTTGTAACATCTCAATACAAACTTCCCTGTTGGTAAGGTATCTCCTTTGCCTTATCGGTTCTGTGCTCACTCTAACTGAATCTTCACCAACTTAGTCACTATCTTGCTGGATCTTCTCTTTCACTCACTACTCTCTTCTTCTCACTGCTGCTACTTACTGGTTTACCTCTCTCTCACCTTGTTCTTACTTCCTTCAGTTGCTCTGTTGTTCTCCATCGGTACTACACTCAATCTATTCTATGTCTGCCTTCTCTGCAGTGTTTTTCTTCTTCTCAGTCAGTATGAATACTACCGGTTCTGCACTTCTATCGGTTGAACTCTTTAACCTGGTTATCCCTCACACTCAATCTTTCCTCTGTCTTCTTGATGAGTACTTCACTGATGCAGCAACACAATCTTCTTCTCTTCAGCAATAGCCCTAACAATGTGTTTTGCCCACACATTTATAGCTTGGTTTTCCCACCAAAAACCTATTCAAATTCTAGGTGGTTAGGGTTTCCTCATCATCCTCGAGGCAAACCAAGTCCAATAAGATCTTACTAGATCTGATCTCCCTAACAGCTAATTGTTTACCTCCGCCATTAACGCTCCTTCTTGATCACAACTACTATCTCTGGCAATTTTCTTTTTCCCTTATCGACTGATTTCTTGGTCAACCACCAAGATCGGTCTTGTTGTTTACTTCGTCTACCTCGATCCCCTCAAACACTCTTAGCTGGCTCTAAGTTGTCCTCCAGACCTTGAGCCGCAAACCTCTGCAATAGCTCTGCAACACGTCCCATGATTTGTGGGATCTTCCATTAATATCGACCAACTCTGCACTACCCCATCGATGTACATTCCTTGTTAACCCGAATGTAGGTCTGCTAGCTTGACTCCATGTGGCATCCATGTCAACGAACTACCAACTTGACTCTTCATGTCGGTCAAGATAGGATCACCGACCAAACACTCTACCGGTTCCTCTTTTCTGCTGGTTTACTAACCCTGTTGGTATCTCACATTCTACCGATTGACTCCTTATGTCTACACTTTGTTGAGCTTCCGGTGGAACACCTAAACCTGTCTTCAAACATGTCTATCCAAAGCATGCACATTCCCACCAGATGGGAGTCACAACTCTTAGCCTCTTCATTTCCTTATGGGTTCTCAAGCTTACCAGTAACCATCTTGATGACAACATGTCACCAACATTTAGTGGTTTCTATCTAAGGCATCTGCATGCCGGTTTCATTCTCTATATACATGTGCACCACTCTGCCTTCATCATCAGACTAAATATCAACTCATCTGGTTTATCAAGATGACAAACTCATGAGTCCTTCACTTGTCCAAGCAATTCAACATGCCATCTTTGTCAGTGCATATCCCTAATTTCATGCACTCGAGGCATTCCTTCAATTCACTCGTATATCTGGTGTGAACCTCCAAACATTTTCCTTCACCTCTTCTTCCTTATCTCACTGACCTAGTAGCACACCTTGCATATCTGATGTGTATTTCTGATCTCATGCTCTTGAGGCTTCCTCATCTTCCACTTGTACAATCGGTCTCTGCATTCACTCACCTGGCTATCTCAGTGAGTCATTATGTCGGTACAAGTGTGACTTTATTGAGGGTAGGATACATCATCCACATGACATATGTCATCTTGCACACAAAGGGAACATACTCTGTCAACCTATCAGCTAGCCTGGGAAAGCTTCTTCATCCGTTGGGAGACTTGCTAGTTATCGTTACACTAGAAATCTAGTGGCTTGCTCATACTTCTACTTCTCCTTCGGTGTTGATGTGAACCAAACAGTATTCTGCCACTTCAGCATAACCAATGCTCAGCATGTAATCTCTTCATTCGGGTTGAATGCAACACCATATCAACAACACTTTTTTAGAATAGTCACATAACTGCACATCAATCATACCGGTACATGCCAATTCTTCCTTATGCATGAAGATGGTCACCTGGTTGTCACCAACAACAACATATCAACACTTTTCCCATACCAGTAACATGCTATACCGCTTTACATCAATGACAACACAATTCCAACACTATCTCTCAATCTCTCCCTCTTTCTGCCCCTACCTTTCCCTCTCTCCCTTTATCCCTCTCGCTCCCTCTTTCTATATCTTTCTACTTCTCCTCTATCATCTATTTCTTTCTCTTGCTCCCTCCTCCTCCCTATCTATCTCTATCTCCATATCTCTTTGATTAGAACACACTTCTTGTTTCTCCCTCCCTATCTCAATCTCTATATGTATCTCTCTCTCACTCACACATTTTTTCTCCCCCATCTCTATCTCTATCTTTATCCCACACTCAAGTTCACTCTCTATCTTTACCTTGCCATCTCTCTCTCTCTCTCTATCTAGGTATATATATATATATATATATACCTCTCTCTCTATATCATTTCTTATATCTTTATCTTTCTATCTTTCTATCTTTCCATCTACCCCTCCCTCATCATCTCCCTCTTTTTATCTCTATTTATCGACCCCCCTCTTCCTCTCTCCTTCCATATCTTCCTCTCTATGTATTTATATCTCTCCTTCTCTCACCCCTTTATCTTTCTCAAGGTATACCTTCCATCCCTCCCTCAAGGTATATCTTTCTCAAGGTATAGACTGATAAAAATAAGTTTTTGATAATTATATATACTTTTGAAATAATAATATTAATAGTAATTATTATTCATATATATAAATTGAATTGAAGAAAAAATAAATAATGAGTTGGCCTTTTACTTTTTAAATATGTTTCATTTTATTTTGAAGTTAATTTTTAAATTTGTTTTCTAAGTGTCATTCCACAAATTTATTCGTTTCTTTTTAATCTCTCTCTCTCTCTCTCTCTCTCTCTCTCTCTCTCCATTTCCATTTCCATCTCTATCTTCCTCTCAATCTCTCTCCCCTATCTCTATTTTTTCTATCTCTACTTGCATCTCTCTCTAGATATCTCTCCCTCTTTCCATGACTATTGATTCATCTTTCTAGATCTCTCTACTTCTCTATGCTCTCTTTATTTCTCTCCCTCCATCTTTTTCTATTTCTATTTATATATCTCCCCTTCTCCCTCTAGAAACAAATTAAATAATCTTAAATAAATTAAAAAATATCTTCTATATATTATCATTAATCATTAGAAAATAATAACTCATTATGTAAAAATATCTAATGTAAAAGACAAAAAAATGTGGCAATACCTAATTCTAACATGCTCAAGAATCATTTGAGAAAAAGGGGGAAAGTTATTCACATGATATAGTTTGTTTTAATTATTGACAAACAATTCAATTATGATTTTTAGTGTGGTTTCAATTGTTTGTGTGATTAAATTTATTCCTCCTTCACATGTTTTTAAAGTTTCTGAATCTCTCTCTACCAAATGTATACAAAAATAGACCAAAAGTTTTCCCAATTGAACTTCCATATCTCATTGGAGCACCCATTGCACACTAAGGTGCAATTACTAGTTTATTTTTATTGGATGAAGCAAAATAATATAACAATTTATAAATCAACAACAAAACTGTAACCAACGAATCCTATTGAAGACAACATTAGTAAGAGCAAGATTTGTTTAAACTTCTACAAAGCTTAATTAACTTGATTCTTTTAAAAGCTTCATTAATATTTAAAATTTCAATTCATGGATGTCTTTATTGATCATGAAGATATATTCAAGAAGTTTCAATTGGAAAGCTTTTTCAACCTTCTTGAGAAATTTCAATTTCAAAGAATTTCTTCGAAAGATTGATATAAAAATTATTAATATAACATTTGATTAAATTTAATTATGTAGTTTTGAGTTGATTTTTAATTAGTTTATATCTCAAGGATAATGGTCGATAAGGATTTATCTTTCATATAGATGAATAGTTTATCTGGCACTCATTGTATTTGTGTGACACTTGTATAGATGAAGCTTTCATACTTTTTGAGGGTTTATTTAACTTAATATTACTTTGATAGGCATGCTTAATCATAGCAAGTAATGTAGACTTAATTTTGGGGAAACATAATGGTGAAATGCATTAAAGTCAAAGTAACACTAGGATGGTTGATTCAGCCATACATGAAGATCACCTAAATGCAATGAATGCTAAAATGACCATTCATATTTGTGAAAGATAAATTGTTGTTAAGCACTACACATAAATATATGGATTGAAAACAATTGACTCAAAACTATGCAACTGTAACCTAATAAAACACTATATAATTTCACACAGAACAAAAACGACACATAAATGTAAATCATAAAATATTTGTTAAAAAAAATTATTAATAAGAGAATTGGAAAAAAAAGTCTTTGGACCACTTTTTGAACATCTTGAGAGGCCTCGTCATAGGTGTTAAGAGGAGTTAGTCTCTTCACACATGCACAAGACAAGACTTGAATTACAATTTGATAAACCCTTTAATCTATTTTTTACAATCTTATTCCTTAAGTGAGAATAATAGTTAATCTTGTTGGTGTAATTTATGTCTCATGTAATTACACTTAAGTTGACTTAGGTAATGCATATCATAGTAGTTTTTTTATGAGACACTTAGGGAATTGCATATCTAGGGAATATGGTTGTAGGAGAAATTTCTCCTTGGTGGGTGATCCACCTTTAGTGGAATTATCTATTATTTCTCCTACCTACCCCTACCTACCCTTGCATCACATTGAGCCACATATCATGATTGTGTTGGATGTTACTAAGAGTTTGTTGGAATGATGCATGGTCATTGATGTTAGCACATTCTTCTATGTATTCTAGTGTTGCAGTCAAATTAAATGAGTTGGTTTGGTTAGTGTGTTGCAATTGAGTTGATGTGGTTTAATGGATTTAAAAATACTTATCTCTAGTTGATTCAACATAATTTTTAGTGGTCCGCATGATGTTCTGATCATGCTATGAGATTTGGTATTGAGTTTGATATTTAGTTGTTCGTGTTATTCAGTATTCTAGTTTGTGCTCTGAATTTCTCTAGAATATATATATCTTTAGTTGTAGATGTATGGGATATGTTCGAGATGGTGATGTGTATCCTTAGTTCAATTGGTTCATGATTTGGATGTCCACAAGAAAATCTTTCATGTGGACAGTTAGTTTTGATGATGTTCTTGAGATCCGACAATGAGATGATGATGATTCTGGTAATCCTAGTTCTTGCGGTTGTTGTGCTACAATTCATGTTACTTGTGAATATTTCTAGATCATGTTCTATGAGTATTGGTGGTCCACATTGATCGGTGTATGTGTTATTGAAGATTTTCTTGGTCTGATGATGTAGTTCATGTTATGTGACATTCTTGGTGGTTGTAGCATGTTACAGATGATTGAGGTGTAATTTTTGGAAGTGTTGCAAGTTTACAATATTGATTTAGGTCCAGACTATGTCTTAGTCGACATTGTTTTGGTCCGCACATGTTGTTGTAGTATTTGAGGTTATTATTTTGTAATTTGTATTGAGGGTTTAGCCGACCTTGATATATAGGTTGATGTCTTGTATAAATAAGTAATAATCATGTAATATGTGAAGTCCGCGATCATTGAAAGTGTCTATGATTGAATTGTATATGTGAAAAAGTGATTTTATCTTTTGGAAGTAAAGGACAAAAGAGAAGTGTTGCAATGCAGATTGTGTGCTTAACCAAAACTGTACTCAGGCATTTACAAATGCTATTTTTGTAGTTCATATAATCTAGATTCTTGTCTGAATCATTTTGTAAGTCAGTGAGACTTCTTGTAAGATAGTGAGCCTTCCCTTAACATTGTAGCCTTTCTGGGTTTCTTGATTGAGCAGTGAGCTCTAGGCAGTGTGCCTGAATGCATGTACATTCCCCATTGTAATATTTTATTTACTCCTAATAGGGTATTATCTCATTGTGGGTAGGTTCCCACCATGGTTTTTCCCTTAATTGAGTTTTCCACATCAAAAATATTGGTGTTATGTGTGATATTGATGTGGTTCTTTTTATGTTTTAACTATTAGTTATTAGATCTGATTTTTGGCATAAGTTGTAGAAAGTTTTTGTGCAAACTGATTCGCCCCCCTCTCTCAGTTTGTTGTTGGTTGCCAATAGATTTAGTGCTCTCTTTTCCTTATGGCCTCACTTTTATAAGAAGGCTTATTTACATTGTATATGAATCCAATAGTGAGTCCAATTGGGCATTTTGCATCTTGATGACAATATAGTTTTTTCTTTTCTAATTTGATCTCTCTTTCTTTTGTGCTATTCATTGGTCTCTAGATCTTGGATTGTTATAGGAAAATTCTCACATGGTATCAGAGCCTATAGGGTGCCATGGATAGTCATTTGAGAGAATTTTGACGTAATTTGGGGTTTTATATTTTGGAGCTTTCTAATGTAGGTTAATATTGGAGCTTGTTGAGTCAAATCTAAGGTTACCATTGGATTGAGGAGAATTGATAAAGTCGGAAACACCTTTTGTTTCATCCAAATCCAACACTAGAGGCCAAATGTTGAGTTGTTTGAAGGGGGAGGGTGGTTACATGTCCTAGGAGCGATCCATAATTTTGGAGCACTTTGGGCCAAATCTGACATTACCATTGCCCTTAGAAGGTCCAAAAACCCCATAATTACCTGTTCATTCATCTAAATCAGCCATAGTCACCCTAAGATGGAAAAATTCCCCTCCTTAGTTGATGTATGGACTTGTAGGTACAATTTAAAAAAATAAAAAATAAAAACATTATTTTCTACATTTTTTGTAGTTTTTTTTTTAATTAAATTTGTTTGATATTTTTTTTTATTGAAAAAGGAGGGGGGAGGTTAACATGTTTTTTGAAATTTACAAAAAAATATTAAATTTTTGGGGTCATGCAGTACTTGCAGCCCACAGTGTACCTGTAGGTACAGTAGGCTGTACAACCTTCATGGTACTTGCAATTATCATAGAGTACTATGGCCCACAGGCCCTGCGGTGACTGAAAAGTACTATGGCTCTCATGCCTTGTGATGACTGCAAGGTACCACACTGCAACCCGTAGGTCGTGCAGACCCATAAGGGACCTTTTTTTAATATTCTTAATTTTTTTTTTTTTTTAAATTATTAATTTTTTTATCAAGATTTTTTTCAATAAAAAATTTGTTTGTAATAAAATTTTATTAAAAGGAATTTTGTTAATTAGAAATTATTATTTTTTTTATAAAGCTTTTTAATCTAAAGAGCATACATATATATATATATATATATATATATATATATATATATATATATATATATATATATATATATATATATATATATATATATATATATATATTGTAATGCCTGGTAAAATTTTTAATGTGATCGACGACGTTGGCATGACACGCCCTCGGGCTCCACATGAAACACTTTTGACCCAGAGCTATGAACCAGTGAGGCCACAATCGGGGGACCTCATCCCCACACTTCACTTGTTCAAAGCCACAAGCACAACGACCCAACAAAGACACAAGGCCTACGAGCACAATGGCCCAACATGGGTTTGAACCTTAGTGGCCACTTCACCAACAAAGTGTTTTAACCATGACACTACATGTCCGAAGACTCACATATAAAGAGAAAATATTGGTAGAGTAGCAAAAATGTGATTAGGCAAACTTGGAGACAATAGGGAAGATTCAAGGGCAAAGCCAGAGGATTACAAACCCCAATGGGTTTTCAAAAATGAAGAATGGGTGGACAAATGTTGGTAGCCCAAGAATAGGCACTATAATGCTGATCGGATCTGTGCACCAAAGGATAACAAGCAATTATGGGAACAAAACACATCGATAAATCTGATCTCAAAAAATGAATGGGAAGTGGTAAAATCAACGAAAACCAAAAGAGCTGAAAAACTAAATTAGAACATCCATAAAGCAGCTCAAGTGAATTCAAGGGTAGGAAACGCCATTTTATATCACTCTCGAAATACCACATAACCCAAGGTTGTCTGGTTAGAGATTCATGAAAAGACAGGGAAGTATGCAGGGAGCCATGCTAACCCAAAGAAACTACCTGCCAAAAGTCAAATTTTTATAATTAATAAAAACTAGGGCACTTGGATTAAAAAGCCAAATCACAAGAATATCCAATTAAACTACTCTCAACAAAAAACTACAAAGATCAATAGACCAAAGCCTGATCCATGAATCAATCAACATAGCAGAGGTCCTAAGATTATACAAGCAGGGCAAGCTAATATAAATAAGGGGGATTTTAAAGCTTTTATCAGTCATAATAAAATAATGAATTCCTAGTGGGATAGCTACGAAAAATTTCATTTATTTGTGAAATGGAGCGGGCTAGGGCATTCGATCAACAACATCGTGAAGTGGTGGTATTGGGCATTTCCGTAGTACATAAGTATCTCTATCCTTCCAAACAAGTTTTTATTCATTAAATGTAAAGACCAGGTTTTAAAAATTGAACTGCTATTTGGGAAACCTATAATTTATAAAGGATTTAGCTTTATTTTTTGGATTGGCAAATTAATTTTAATCCTTATTCATATAAGCCCAAAATCTTTCCTAAATGGATTAAAATCCCTTATTTACCAATAGAATTGGTAAACTTTGAAACCCTAGAGGAGAGGGAACGCGTTACGGTCTTTTATTGGAATAGATGAAAAATTTCTTAATTCCTCTGAGGTTAAGATTCTTATAAACATAGATACAGATGTTAAAAACCCAAAGCCCTTGGAGTTAATTACAGGCCGAGTGACTTACTATATTAGGTCTAAATTTTATCAAGGTTCCACCCATGATAATGTAATTACAACAAAGGGAAATAATGAGACTAGGATGGAACCTGTGACAAAATCCTCTCCTAAAATAGGGATCAATATAAATTTCAATAATGATATAGAAGTTTTTTTTGTCGAAAATGCTAGCCCTAAACATATTGATAGTCAAGTCGAAAACATGGAACAATTTCTCATATAGCAATAGTTAATTAGATTGTAAAAGAGCAGACTCGGGTAGAAGCCAATAGAGTATGGAATGGCCTCCAATATTTTGTCAAAGACAGGATGGAGAGCGAATTAGAAATTGATAACAAGGATACATGGGTGGAGGAAATGCTTATTCAGGAATCGAGAGTAGAGGATCAAATTCCTATTGAGCTAGAAGAAGTCCATGACATGATGGTCTTAAACCATGCTTTGTATTCAGATGATAAAACATAAGAGGAGAATAGTTTAGAAGATTTTAATGAAAAACAAAATTTAATCAGGAAAAATCTTGGAGCTATATTTTAAAGAGGAGGAGAATGTAGAGGACTTACATTTTAAAAAAATGAATGAGGAAGAGAATATTCAAAACATAGTCAAGTTGGGCCTAGATCTAAATTGCCCTCATAAAGAAACCCTTGATTGTGGAAAATCAAAAAAGAAAAGGGGGAGAAAGTCTGTTACGGAACTTAGAACCATTGTAGGGGTAGCAAAGGATCAAGCCAAAATAACATCACCATTATGGGATGAGAAGGGGAAGTTCCTTCCCAAGGAGAAATGATTCTCACAACTTGGAATGTTAGGGGATTGAATGCCTCTAAGAAGCAATGCTTATTCAAGTGGAATTTAACAACACTCAACACTGATATTGTGATGATACAAAAAAAAATTAAGGGAAGAAGACTAGAATAACTTTAGGAAGAAGTTGGGGGTATGGAAAGTGGTACATAATCTAATAAAAGGGGCTTCTGAAGGTTTAGGTATATTACGGGATCCAAGAAGTTTTGGGTTCAAAACAATCTTAAACAGAAGACATTGGTAGTATGGAAACGTGAGTAGTTTAAACAATTCTTTATGATTTTTTCTTATTAATATTTATGGGCCCATTAGTACAATTGGGAAAAGGAATGTCTGGGAAAAACTAGAGACCTTCTTGATTCAAAATCCTAACACTAATTACATTGTTAGAGGAGATTTCAATGTAATCCTGAATTACACAAAAAAGATAGGGGGCACTCAATATGACTCTCAAGAACAAAAATAATTTGGTGAATGGGTTAATAATAATAATTTGTTGGTCATTAGAAAAAATAATGTCTCTTTCACCTGGAATAATAGGATGTTGGGATCCAGTTATATAGCTTAAAAACTAGATAGGTTTTTCTTTAAAGGAGACAACATATTTTAGGCATACACTAAGTTCCTAAATCTTAACCATGATAGGCTCTTATCTCTTCCTGATCTTATTGGAGGTGGAAGAGGAGAAGAGACCTAGGAAGTGCCCCTTCAAGTTTCAAAAAATGTGGTTTCAGGATAAATATTTTTTTAACTTGGTAGAGAAATGGTGGAAGGAGGACCAGTTCCACCGGTCCAAAATGTTCTATTTCATTTCAAAATTAAAAAAGCTAAAACAAGATATTCTTCAATGGAATAAGGTACATTTTAAGAAAATATTTAGAGAGAAAGAAGAAATAGAGGCAAAATTAGATAGAGGAAATGGAAGTGTCATAGAAGATGGAATGGATCAGGTTAAATATGCCAAGGAAAAATAACTACTTCATAGATATGAAGATATTTTGACAAAAGAGGAAATATATTGGAAACAAAAATTTAGAGAAAATTGTTTAGGAGAAGGAGATATGAACTCACGATATTCCCATAATAGTACCAAGCAGAGAAGGAATGTTAACATAATTAGTAGTATTAAAGGAGTAAGGGGAAATGAAGTGGAAGATCTAGAAGAGGTAGCACAAGAAATTACAAATTATTTTAAGAATACTCTTAATAATTGGGAGTGTTTAGACTTGAGTTCACAATAGTTAATGCTAGGAAACATTCCTAGAATCATCTTCGATGAAGGAAACAAAATGCTAACCAGTAGATTTTCTTTAGCAAAAATTGAAGCTGTAATAAATCAGCTACACCCAAATAAGGCTCCTGGGCCTGGTGGATTTCCAACATGTTTTTATCAAAAATGCTGGCACATTGTAGGTATAGAAATATGGGAAGTAGTATAAAATATGAGGAACTCAAGTAAAATTCTGAAGGAGATCAAAAAACCTTTATTACAATCATCCCCAAAAAGACAAAGTTAAAAAGCTAGATGACTATAGACCAATCTTACTTTACAGTTATATGTAATATAAACTTTTATCTAAGGCATTAGCAAATAGAATTAAAAAGTCTTACCTTCTATTATTTTAGAGGAACAAATAAGTTTTGACCCTGGGACACCCATCTTAAATGGAGTAATCATAGCATAGGAAACAATACATTCTATTCAACAAAATCAAAAACCTAGTATGCTAGTTAAATTGGATATTAAAAAGGCTTATGATAAAGTAGACTAGAGATTTTTATGTAAGTGTATGGAAGTGTTTGGTTTTGATAAACAATGCATAAACCTAATATTTAATTGTATATCTACTCCTAGATTCTCAAATCTGGTAAATGTTTCCTCAGAAGGGTACTTTGAATCCTAAAGAAGGCTAAGACAAGGGGAACCCATCTCACACTTTCTAGTTATTATTATGGCAGAAGAATTTAGAAGGGCAGTCAGTAGGGCACAAGAAAAAGGATAAATTAAAGGGATTAAAGTTACATAGGGTGTTGCAAACATAACCCATCAAGAGTTTGCAGATGATACAATTCTCTTTGGCGAAGGAAGTAAGTTAGAGGCAAAGAATTTTAGGGTAATTTTAAACAATTATGCCAAGGCCTTAGGACAATTGGTCAATGCAAAAAAATTAGAAATATTCTTTCTGAACACTTATAGTCAAAGAGAGGATGAATTATGTCAAATCCTAGGCTTTAAGAAATGAAAATTTCCTAGTAGATATCTGGGATTACCCTTGGACAAAGGGTGCAAAGTTAATAAAATATGGGATCCAATTGTGACAAAAATAGGTTAAAAGATGAAGTCATGCAAAGGAAAATGGCTATCAAATGTAGGCAAAGCTACATTATTGAAATTAGTCCTATCTGCAGTCACTACATATCAGATGTCTTGCTTGCCACTAACTCCAGGTGCAAAATCAATGCTGGAAAAGAAAATGAGAACTTTGTACCAGCAAGAGGTATCGAAGGATAGGAAATTAGCTTTAATCAGCTAGGACAAGATTTGCAAGCCTGTAGATGCTGGGGGTATTGGACTAAGAAATCTGAGTTAGCAGGGCAAGGCATCAGGGGCAAAATTAGTATGGAAGATGTATAATGAACCCAATAAGAAATGGGTAAAAATTATTCAAAGAAAATATTTGATTGGAATAGACCCAAGTAATATTTTTAGATCAACATATCCCCCTAAAGGTTCTAGGATTTCGAATTTCATCCTAGAATGTAGGAAATTGATTATAGATAAAATAACATGGGATATTGTTGAAGGCAATAAAGCTCTCTTTTGGAGTGACTCTTGGAGAGGTTATACAACATTGGATAACTGCCCCATCTCCCTTAGAATAAAATATGTGCTGAAAGAACTTTGGGGCAGCTATCTAAAGGATTATATAGACTACCCAAATGGAGAGCTCGCTCTTGGTTGGAGGTGGAAGGCCTTGGATGATGTACCACTATCAGAGGAAGAAAAGTAGGAACTAAAAGAGGTACTAGCTGCCAGAAAAATTACTGTTAAAAGGGAGTGGTCAAATTAATTTGGTTGGGATATAATTCCAAAGTGTATAAAGTGAAAGATAGTTATTCAAAGCTAGTTAAGGGACAACAGTGGGAGAGAATAGAATTACCCATACATTTATGTTAGGACAAAGTATGCCTACCAAAAGCATGAATGTTTTTATGGGCTGCTTTACAAAAAAATATATTAACATCAGAATGGTTCAGAAAACTTGGTTTTGAGGGCCGTTATAGATGTGTGCTATGTGAAAGTAGTGAAGAAGCAGTTAATCATTTACTATTGAGCTGACCTTATACCTTAGAATGTTGGGAGTGGTTGTGTAAGAAATTAAATTAGAAGTCAGCATTATCAAATGATCTATTGGATACTATGAAGGGATGGCCAGATATCTATAAGAATAGCCTTTACAAAGTAATCTAGAAAATATCTCCCTCTATATTGGTTTGGGAAATATGGAAAGAAAGGAATAGGAGAATTTTTTAAAATAAGAAAATGGATATAAGGAGTCTTATTCACAAAATGGAAGCATTCATTATTGAGGTAACCAACAATAGACTTAGAAATGGTAACCTAAAGGATTATGTCTTCTCGATATGGGATAGTAAAATAAAAAAAGAGTGATATGGTCTAATAATACCTCCTCATTATGGGATAGGAGGAAAGGAAAGCAAGTTATTAAGGGAACAATGTGTATGGTCAAAACCAAACTTTGGTTGGTACAAACTTAACTTCGATGGAGCCTCTTGAGAAAATCCTAGAACTGCTAGTATATGTTGCATCATACACCATTAGGATGGCTCTATTTGTGCCAAATTAGCCAGACCAATTGGTTGGACCACAAACAGTATTGTTGAAATGCAAGCCTTAATATAAGGATTATTACTGAGTAAAGATTTAGATATAAAAGAAATGGCTATAGAAGGTGGTTCTCAAATTATCATTAATGCTATAAGAATAAGGCAAACCCTGAATTGGAAATTAAATTCTAATTTGGGAAGAGTCATAGAACTATTAGATTACTTTGACATTTTAATTAATCACATTTATAGAGAAGGAAATGTTGAGGTAGATAAACTAGCTAATCTGGGAGCAGATGGTAACATATTTGAGGCTATAGGTTGCATAGACTAAGATGATTAGATTAAGAGTAGTGTAGGTTGAGGTACGCCAAAGGTTATGGAGGGTGGTCAATAAGGAAGGAGGTACCTTTAAAATATAGTATTAAGCCAATATGAAGGTGACACGTTTAAACAAGCAAATCAGGCTCGAGGAAAGTATGTCTTTATATTAAAATAAATTTCTTCCAAGTAGGCAATATCATAGATAAGTTGTAAGTGTGCTAGGATGGGTAGACACAGAAGGCTAGTCAATGGTGATATGGATTAATGCTGGGCCCCTCAAAAGAACCAAGATTAACCTAAAACTTCATTCTATTTAATATAGACTCTTATTGGTGACTATCAAATACATCATTACTCCGATAGGTAAACCTGCCAATCGTGCCAAGGCATGTGAGGAGCTTGAGCTTCAGATTTTCTAGCATTCTAATTATGGCCTTGTAGCGTCCTAAAATTGCGACACTTGCAATTTCGACCGCATTTGGGTCTTCACGATGGCGACGCAACACTGAACCTGAATGGAGACCCCGAAACCTGATTATGACACCAAAAACTGCATTTTCTTGCACCCTGGCCTGATCCTCCTTGCACCCTGTTGTCCCGGGAGGTGGGACCAGAGCACCCAGCACCCTGGTCCTTCAGGACCAGGGCGCCCCCCAGGACCATGGCGCCCAGCGCCCTGGTCCCTGGCCCTATTTTGGGCCCGGTCTCCTATGGGGTCTCGGGTCTTTTTGTTTGCAAATTGGAAATTATCTTTCCTGGTCGGCCTAAGGTCGGGAAAATCAGTCTATCAGCCCTAATTGACAAGTATATAAACTACATTTGCCTCTCCCATTTGGGTAAGGAGGACATAGGTGTACAAGCGTGGAAACTGTATTCAAGCATTCAAGCATTCAAGCATTCCTTCAAGCAATTGATCATTCTAAGTCTCCATTCAAGGCTAAGTGTTGCATTCAAGACAAGGATTCAACCATTGAAGAGGAGATCACTTACAACACATTACATGCTACAACATACAACATACAACAAATAACAACATCTATACCTTCGCACCTAAGGATACAAACATCCTTACAACAAGGTATTAGTACTTGTTTTACATTACAGACATTTACATTTTACAGCATTTCTCATTTCTTGGTTAATTCCAAAACTGGGGTTTGACCTAAAGGCAAACCCCTAATCCCTAACCCCCCAATCGTCTTCGCTTTTCTGTGTGTAGGTTGCAGGTACGCGGCTGAAATTGAAGATCTGGAATCCTTGTGCAGAGACGAACAGATCCCCCTTCGTTTCGCGGATTTTTCGGAGGACCGTGGCGCTCGGGCGCCATCGTCCTGGCAACTTTCGCTCAAATTTGCAGGACAGCGCGGTATCGACATTTTACTGCCAATTCCAGGTCTGCAGCTTCATCCTATATCCCTATCTCAGTTTATAAGCGAATCTTTGTCACTTTCTATGCATTCCTAGCTTAATTCTTCTATCAACATTCTTTACAAAAGAGGGTAGCCTTGCTTTCTTAACCCTTGAAACGCATTTAGCATCCAATCTTGCATTGTGTGGGATTGGATCTTGTGGGTTTCAACCCCTCTTTTGAATGTAAAGTCCCTCCTAAGTGAAAACCATCAACCCTAGAGTGACTCTCCCTTCTCTCTCCTTGGAGTTGGAAGAGGGGAGAGCAACTAGGGTTTGATCGTGATTTTCCGCTTTACATTTTGGTGAACCCGACGTGAACATCCTTTCTGATTATTCATAATTAGCTCTGAAAATTGGATTCCTTGATTACATTTCCATGTTTGATCTTTTGCAAAATTTTAGAGGTTAATTGCATAAAAACCCTAAATTTTCTTTTTAAGTAATTAAACTTGTGAAATGTTTAATTGTTAATGCTTGTTTCAGATCTGCCCTTCTATTACAAATTGTCAATTCGTATTTGTGCATTAATTTTGAAAATTAAGTGGTTAAGTGTCAAAACCCTAATTTTTGAAACCCTCTTGATTCAACCTTTGTCCGACAATTTCACTGATCAAAACATTTCCAAATCAGTTGTAACTTTGGATTCCGCAATAAAATCATAATATCTTTTATCCCTGAAAATTTGGAAAAAATTTGCGAGGACCGTGTGCACTCCAAGCGCCATCGTCCCCAACATTTTTTCTGAAATTTCGGGAGCGAGATCTTACTGTATTTTTCTGCTAAAATCCAGAATTTTGGCTGATTTTATCAATTTTAACACCTTCAAAATTATAGTCAAAGTTGGTCTAGTGATTGCTTGGATTGAGGCTTCTAATCATTCAAAAATTGTTGAAATTGAAATTTTGTGTCAAAATTGTGTTCTTACAGTCCTAAATCTGAAAAGTGTGTTATCATTCATTCGAAATTTTAGTGCTTTATTCAAATTTTTGCAATTTGTGACTTTTGAAATTAAGTGCTTAATTACAACAACTTTGATTTCCGCTTTCAAAATTGAATTTTGCGTGAAATTAAGTCAACTTTCTAATTTCAAAACTTACATTGCTTTTGGTATTCCCTCTAAAATCATAAAATTCAAAATTTCAGTTTCCCTCTCTTTTTCAAAATTCAAATTTTGCATTTTTCGACAATCTTGGTAGGGTTCAATTTTGAGATTGCAACTTTAATTTGGCCTATCTACAGATCGTAAAATCACTCAATTTTTTCAGGTTAGCTGTAAAATCATCATAACTTTCATCCCTACAAATTTCGAAAAAAGTTGCGAGGACCATGTGCACTCCGAGCGCCACGGTCCCAGACATTTTTTTCGAAATTTCGGAAGATTGTCCTGATTGTATTTAACAGCTTAAATCTAGAAGATTGGTTGGTTTTACTGAAATTTGCTACCTCTAAAATTCAAAATCTTCTCTCTCTCTTTAGTGCATGAGTTTTACAACAATAAGCCCTACTTACACTATTCCCGTTAGACGAAGCCTTAGAATTAAGTCCTTCCAAGGTTTAATTACTGAGGAGATGGAACCTAATTTGAATAGCCTTTTTAACGAGGACATGGGTAATTCCTCTAATCCTCTTAATGATGAAGAAGCTCTCCATGAGGTTTCTGTAGAACAACTTTCAAAATTGGATAACCAATTTGACGATTTTCGACAATGGATGTCTCAAGAATACCCTGATAGTCAAGCTCTTCCTTTAATTGAGGGTCTAAAACGTATGCTTCAAAGTGATAAGAATGGAATTTATATTTTATGTGGTATTGCACACATTGTGGATTCAAATGTGATGCCTATGAAAAGTTGTACTGAAACCTTAGGTTATACACAACCTCCTACTCAAGACAATCATTCTATTCCTTTGACGGCTTCTATTGCTAGCATACCTACCTTTACATCAAACATAATGGCTACTTCTATACAAGACATTCCACCTATGATCACCAGTCATGGGGGCAATCCCTCTTCTTCAATCAACCCTCTTCCTTTATTCAATCCAACTTCTTCTTTCATTCCTTCAATGAGTGTTCCTATTATATCACCACAAATGAACATGACGCAAGGGGGCAATTCATTTAACCATTCCATTCCTCCTTTTAGTGTTCCTCCTTTCCAATCATCTCCTATGACTAACTATCATAGTGTCCCACCACCTTACTCTCTACCTTCTTTCAATAACATAACACCTCCATCACAATCTAACACGTCCAATATGAACTCTTCGACTGAAGCGACCATTAACAATCTTGCACAAACTGTCTCTTCTTTACAGAAACAAATTGCCTCTATGAATCAATCTAAGTTTTGTGTGCCCACATTTGATGTTGCGAGCCCACTTTCTCTTGATATTGTTCGAGCTATTCCCCCTAAACATGTTGAAATTCCGCATTTGGAGCTTTATAATGGTAAGGGTGATCCTTTAACACATGTTAAGACATTTCAAACAATATGTACGGATTTTGCTTATGACCAAAGGTTGCTTGCAAAACTGTTTACTAGAACATTAAGAGACAAAGCCCTACAATGGTATTGCTCGTTGCCTTCTTATTCTATTACTTCTTTTGAACAACTTGCAAATGCTTTCATTCAACAATTTCAAAACAATATAAGTCCTAAAGTTACTTTGATTGATTTAATGCATTGTAAACAAGGTGTTAAAGAAAAAGTGACTAATTTCATTGGTAGATATAAGCATTTGTATGCTCAAATTTCTTTTCCAGTACCTGACAATGATATTCAAAGAATCTTCATTTCTAATTTACAAAAAGACATTAGAGAAAAACTCCTGTTTTTTGAGTTTACTTCTTTCCAACAGTTGTGCGCAACTCTTCACAATTATCAACTGACTGTGAGTCAAATGGAACAATCACATCCTATGGCTCCGAGTGATAAGGGTGATAGTAGTCAACAACCATTTGGGAAGTTTAAACCGAACAGAGAGTCCATTAAATTCAATGAAAACATCATCAACAACAATGTGAATGCAGCATCAGGTGTGTCTCCTATTTCTAAGTTTTTCAAGAGAGAAAGAAAGTTTACTCCTTTGAATGAATCATTGCATAGTATTATGAATAAGTTATTGGAACAAAATGTGCTTACTCTTCCTCCTATAAGGCAAATTTATCCTGCAAAGATTAATTCACCTTATTTTGATAACAAATCTTTTTGTCAATTTCATCGTCAACCTGGGCATGATACTGAAAAATGTTTTGCTTTAAAGGGGAAAATTCAAGATTTGATTGATAATAATACTATCTTTGTTTTTGGTGTGAATGATAAAGGCAACACATCTGTAGCTCCTCCTAACCAAAATCTTCAGATTTTTACTGATCCATTGCCTTCTCATACCTCTAATGCGATTGATACTACTGATTCCTCTATCTCACCTGATGATCTTGTGTCCATGACTCCGAATGTGATTAATTTTGTGGAGCAGGAGAAAAACCCTAAAGAACCTTCCATCACATTTGATTCCAGTGAAACTATCAGGGCACCTGATGGTCCTTTATATATAGTTGCAAAAGTCAAGAATACACCTTTCCGTGGAGTGCTTATTGATCCTTCGTGCATGGTTAATGTCATTACTGAATAATTTCTTTTTACTTTGCAATTGAATCAAGTGATCTATGACGAAATAGATGTGATTGTGAAATTATTTGATGCATTTTCTTCTCCTGCAATTGGTTCTATTACATTACCTATTGAGGTCCATAACAGATCCCTTGAGGTGGACTTTGCTATTATTCCATCTTCCTAACAATTTTGTGTGAAGCTTGGCTATCCTTGGATATCTTCCATGAAATCTATTGCTTCTCCTATTCACAAGTGTTTGAAATTTCCCCATAATGGTGAAGTTGTTACTGTCAATCATAGTCTCTTTAAACCAGCTGAAAGAACTTCTAGCGTTCCTATTGATTATTTTTGGCCCAAACAATTCCAGTCTCTTCCTCCGCGAAGTGATCATCTTTTTAAATCTTATCAAAAGTGGAAAAAATACATGATCCTATCTCTAAGTGAACCTAGAACACCCAAAATTGACATTCCTATCATTCTTGAGAAGGAAGTTCTTCCTTTGAAAGATAAAACTAATGTCTTTCCTCAAGAAGATTCCCAACCCATCCCTATGGATGTGACTATGCCTATATCTAATAAACTTCCTAAAGGTAGACCTATCCCTCCTCGTCATGATGGACTTGGTCTCCTTCCTAAACCAAAAATTCCTCCCTTATATGGAGCAGTTCCTCCTTCCTTTTATAGAGAGAAGAGACCTTCTTCTTCTCCTATTGTTCAACCTAAGAGACCACAACCTAAACACCCAAGTGATAAGGATGAGAACATTCCTCCTCCTCAATCTTCTCAACTTCCTACTAAGACTAGACGAAATCGTTCTGCACGTGAACGCCGGCGAAAGCATCGTCTTAGAGCTCAAACTTTGCAATCCCCAAAAATACCTTCAACAAGCATTATTCCATTTTCTCCTTAGTCGAAAATTGAGCCAAAATCTCCTAAACATAAGATGCATGATGGTCTTGATCCTGTGCGAGTTAAAGACCCTATTTTTATAAATCTTGATGATGATATCGATGAAAATGTTATTCATGATGAACATGTTACTCCTATTGCTTCTGATAGTGAATATGAACTTGTTGATATTGATATACATCTATCTAACGAATTTTCTAAAGCACTTATCCTAGCTCCTAGACAAGAACACCGTGGCTTGGGATATGAACATAGCCCTTGTTTGGATCTTGTGATAGCTCCATTTGCTGTGTTGGATGTTCCTCCTCTAGCGTGTTCCCTACCTTCCCGAAACATTGATCAGCAAGATCGGGGGGTAGATGACATGCTAGACTAGTTTCATTAGCATAGCAGATTCTCTCCCCCTCTCTTTTGTTACTTCCTCTATATGTTACTCTCATTCTTCTATTTGTTGTCCTTAGTGTTGTCTACTTGAGGACGATGCAAAACATTTAGATCTCTTGGTCTCTCTCATGTTGACTCAAGAGACACATGTGTTCCCTTCTTCTAGGTGACCTTCCTTGATTGGGGAATGAAGAACAATTATGCATACATACATATGATATACATGAATTATCATACAACATACTGACCCCGAGGAAAGTGAAGTCACCTTGTGCTTTGTGTTTTGTGTCTATTATCCTTGGGTTTATCTCACACTTGGGGGCTAAATCCTTGCGATAACGTGCTCCTTTCCCTTTTCATTCTTATATGTATCACTACCTTAAAGCAATCACCCCCGGTGAGGCGTGTGCGATCGCTTTAACGTAGGGGGGCATACATCCCGTTCATATCTTTTCAAGATACTTGAAAATTTCCTGGCAAATTTAACCTTGCCTTGAAAATTTTTGATATCTTTCTTGCATGACTCATAGTGAGGGAACCTTACTACTGACAGTCATGGTTCTCCCTCGTGATCTTCCCTTTTACTTTGTCAATCGAAGTCGTAAGATCCTTGGTCCACTGGGGGCTTGGTGTATCTTGCCTCCTTGACGTGGTGAAAGTCTTTCAATGTTGTTTCCTTGTACTTTACCGGAAGTATGAGCGTACACTTATACTCCCGCTAAAGTGGGGGCTAAATGTAGCATCCTAAAATTGCGACACTTGCAATTTCGACTGTATTTGGGTCTTCACGATGGTGACGCAACACTGAACCTGAATGGAGACCCCGAAACCTGATTATGACACCAAAAACTGCATTTTCTTGCACCCTGGCCTGATCCTCCTTGCACCCTGCTGTCCCGGGAGGTGGGACCAGAGCGCCCAGCGCAGGACCAGGGCGCCCCCCAGGACCATGGCGCCCAGTGCCCTGGTCCCTGGCCCTATTTTGGGCCCGGTCTCCTATGGGGTCTCGGGTCTTTTTGTTTGCAAATTAGAAATTATCTTTCCTGGTCGGCCTAAGGTCGGGAAAATCAGTCTATCAGCCCTAATTGACAAGTATATAAACTACATTTGCCTCTCCCATTTGGGTAAGGAGGACATAGGTGTACAAGCGTGGAAACTGTATTCAAGCATTCAAGATTCAAGCATTCCTTCAAGCAATTGATCATTCTAAGTCTCCATTCAAGGCTAAGTGTTGCATTCAAGACAAGGATTCAACCATTGAAGAGGAGATCACTTACAACACATTACATGCTACAACATACAACATACAACAAACAACAACATCTATACCTTCGCACCTAAGGATACAAACATCCTTACAACAAGGTATTAGTACTTGTTTTACATTACAGACATTTACATTTTACAGCATTTCTCATTTCTTGGTTAATTCCAAAACTGGGGTTTGACCTAAAGGCAAACCCCTAATCCCTAACCCCCCAATCATCTTCGCTTTTCTGTGTGTAGGTTGCAGGTACGCGGCTGAAATTGAAGATCTGGAATCCTTGTGCAGAGACGAACAGATCCCCCTTCATTTCGCGGATTTTTCGGAGGACCGTGGTGCTCGGGCGCCATCGTCCCGACAACTTTCGCTCAAATTTGCAGGACAGCGCCGTATCGACATTTTACTGCTAATTCCAGGTCCGCAGCTTCATCCTATATCCCTATCTCAGTTTATAAGTGAATCTTTGTCACTTTCTATGCATTCCTAGCTTAATTCTTCTATCAACATTCTTTACAAAAGAGGGTAGCCTTGCTTTCTTAACCCTTGAAACGCATTTAGCATCCAATCTTGCATTGTGTGGGATTGGATCTTGTGGGTTTCAACCCCTCTTTTGAATGTAAAGTCCCTCCTAAGTGAAAACCATCAACCCTAGAGTGACTCTCCCTTCTCTCTCCTTGGAGTTGGAAGAGGGGAGAGCAACTAGGGTTCGATCGCGATTTTCCGCTTTACAGGCCTTTTGGTAGCTTCTAGGCTTTTAAGTTATATTAGTAGTTGGGTCTTGCAGAAAAGTATAGAAAAATACAGAATTCACTAATTAAGAATGGAGTCAAATTTGAGACTATGTTTTTGCAACGAATAATAGGCTCATGGCATTTAGGGGTGAAGTTAAAATGGAGAGATGGGGGAGAATTATGAATGAGATGGATGATTTGGTGAATTGTGTAGTCAAGGAGATTATGGGTGAGGACTACATAAACAATGACCTACGCTATCGGGTAAATTGCAATATTCCTCCTACCTTCATTGTCATTTTATTAGCAGTAGGTATTTAGAAAGAAGATGAAAAAAAGTTATGCAAAATTATCTTTAAGGAATAATTTTTGGGTAACCTAGACTTAGTAGTAGATAGTGTATATGGAAACATGATGATTCCTTTTCCAAAGGACTATGGTAAGGTTGTAGGCTCAGGATAGGTTGGAAACCCTACAAAGTAGTAGTTAATATATCTAAGAGACAAAGAGGGTTTTCAACAGAGGAAGCAAGACATTATTAGAAATATAGAATTCCTTTTCAAATGGCTCCATCTTAAGGAAGTGGATGGGGACAATTGATGGGTGGACTACCTCAGAGAAAAAGTTTTTCAAACCTCCTGACGATATGCCAAATGTGAAAGTTGAGAAGATTTAGGTCTTACCCCTGGTAATCTTTAGGGAAAGCTAGGTCATCGAAGATGCAAAGAAGAAAAGAAAGAAGTCAAAAAATGACCAAACCACATCTAAGATAGAGGCAGGGCCATCATCCTCCACCACTAAGCACATGGACTAAGATTATGTGGATCGTAGCTTACTAGAGGAATGATAGTTTTTAGGTTTGGTCTGGTTTTAGGTCACAAATGCTTGGCTTTGCATACATAATTGACAGTATTTTGGTTTTCAATATGTATAGGGTGGTCGTGCTTTAATCTTAATAGTACTAAAGTATTAATAGTATCATAGGGTCTATAAATTTTTAGTTTTATCAGTTAATATCCTTTGGCATGATGGTTCTGGGTTTTCTCTGACTAGTTTTATCTTGTTTGATATGGCCATACTGTTCATATAAGATATAAGAAGACTTGTTATGAAACTCTAACAATTCTATTTTGATGAGTAGCTTATAAGTTTTGTGTGGTAGTTGCTTTGTTTGGAATGGTATGGATTATCAATATCTTAGGTTGTTCGAATGAAGTTTGGTTGAGTTTATTTCTTAGAATGATACTATTAACTTGTAACTTTGAATATGAGTATTTTGTTGGTAATTCTCTATTTTATAGTGTAGTCTATTCTTTCAACTATAATTTAGTACCTAAGAAATTAATCATGTTGTGCGAGTTCATTTATAGTGGTTTAGTAGTATTTGCCATAGTTAATTTGAAAGATTCTTCAAGCTAACCTGGTCATTTAGCATATCAACCTATCTGTGAGCTTATAAAGGGGATTTTCCAAATTCTATGAAGGAAAGCAAATCAAAGACTGGAGGTAAGATAGAGATATTGATCTCATAATTGAAGGATAGATAATTTCCTTTCATTTCATTTGATTGTCATTTCCGTCTTAGGCCTATTACCTAATTTAAAAAAAAAAAGTTTTTTAATCTAAACAATTAAAATAAAAACATGTATTTTTTTTCTTTTTTAATAAAGTTTTTTTTCAAATATTCAATATTTTTTTAAAATCTTTTTTTCTTTATTATTATTATTTTATTTTTATCATGGGATTTTTAATAAATGTTTTTATCAAACTTCTATTCAAGTTTTAAAAAACAAAATTTTCATAAAATAGGAGAAATTGGGAACACTTTTATTTGTCCACCTATATACTTGTCTTGTAGTGTTCTCTAACTAGCAGCTAGGGGGGTTAGTTTTCTCCTACATTTTTTTTGGCAACATACCAATTAGAGGCATCTTCATCTGCACTCTTCTAGAGGGTATCTTTTTGGTGGCACCATCTTCATGTTTCCATATTTGTACTATGTCATGTTGTATTCTCCTTCATGAGCTATGTTGTACACACACTAATATAAAGTGCCATTCTTCTTTGTACCTTGTCATTAATGGCATATTGGATGTAATCTTCATGTACTTAGTAGATTAGGAAATATCTTGTGAGGCTTGTTGCATGGCTCTAGTTGAGATTTAGATTGTACCAATTTGTGCATGGCTCTAGTGAGACTTACATTTTACTAATTTGCCATTGTCAAGCATCCAGTTGATGCTCAAGAAGGTTGTCTACATGCCTGATCTTCATCATATTGCAGTGAGACATTCATCATCAGTTCTTCTTTGACAGTAGTACCTAGATTTGTCACATTTTAACATTCTTGGTGCAACATTGGCTCTATTTCTTCCTAATGGGAAGGAATTTTGTTCGACATCATTGGACCATCTTTGCAGGATATTTGATTGCATTTTTTCATGGGTACCTATTAGAATATTTAATCTTTACTTGGCTTAGGTTTATTTGTATTTAATTTGGGATATTCCTTTGGAATCCCTACATGTAATTTGTCCTCTAGTACATGTGTGAGGACAAGTCATTTCTTTTACTTTCCTTTATTAAGGAATATTATATTTCCTCCTTAAGAGGACGTGGACACATGGCACACACATTTTATGAATGCTGACATTCATAGATTTGGGAGTTACTTTGTGTAGCATCGTAAATTGTATGCACTTGCTAGGGTGGTACAATTTCACACCTAGTTTAGCACCCACCTTGGCGCATTTTGCATTTTGCATTGCATTTCCCCTTTAGCACTTAATTAATCAAATTAATTAGGTCTAAGGTCCTATTTCACCATTCTCCACATCATAAAGTTGGGCCCTTTCGTTAAAGTGTGCCCTTTTCATTTTATTCCTCCAATACATCATTCAATCAAAAACCCTAATTAAGTCCTATTTCAAACTTGGGGGCTTGGTTTTAGGGCTCAAAACATCTCGAAATCACCTGTAACTTCGGGATTCTCTCTAAAATCATCATATCCGACGGCCCTAAAAATTTGGTGAAAAGTTGTCGGGACCATGGCGCCCGGAGTGCACATGATCCCAGACATTTTTCCCAAAATTTTAGGAGTGCGATCCAATCATAAAATAAAGCTTAACCCCAAGAAATTGGTGGGAGATTCAATCTCTAGGTCGGCCAAAAGTTGAAATTAAGACCTAGGGTTTCATACATAAGAGCTCTCTTTCTTCATTTGAAAGGATCCGGATTTTGGGTTTTCGGGGACCTTCTATGTAGCAAAACAGTAGATCTTTGAAGACTTCAACAACATTCAACATCCATCCATCAAGCATCCATCAATTTCATTCATCCATTTAGGGCTTTGAAGACATTGAAGAGCAATAAGGGATCACCGACTGAAGATTGGCTTGTACCCCTCCCTTGGGGTTGGGTATGATTTCATGTTGTTTTCATGTCTTTGCATAAGCCTCACTATATCATTTGTATTCATGCTTTAGATCACTTTGCATCTTGATTTGGAGCATTTACATTATCATTTACAAGCAATTAGGGTTTACTTTCTAGGTTGCTCTAGTTTGCTTAATTGCATTTTAGGATCTTGCACACACACAAGGTTTGTACACACACTACTTTTACAATACAACTTGGCTATTCGTGGAGGTGGAAATCACCAAAGTGGGGGTTTGACTAAGGCAAAACCCTATATAGCCGCCCATCCTACCTTTTCAGATATAAGTGCAGGTTTCGGGATTCAGACGATGCCGCAAGTTGCAGATCCGGGAAAAGTAGGCCGAGACAGCACTCCACACCAAATTTCAGAGCAAAAGACCAGGACAGGGGCGTGGGGCGCCCTGGTCCTGCCAGGACAGGGGCGTTGGGCACCCTGGTCCCTGGGACAGGGGTGCTGGGCGCCTTGGTCCTTCTGTCAGACAGTTGTTTTCAGCATTTTTGACAGCTTTCCAGGTTGCAAAACAGCAGTTTCCGGAGCAGTTTCAGGGGCAGAATCAGGACAGTGGCGCCCGCGCCCCCGTCCCGAACATTTTCATTCAGATTTAACTCTGGGTACGCATTTGCATTCTTGTCTTGTCCTTGTGTTTACAGCTTTCCATTGTTTAAGTTCAATTCTGCAATCTCGTTATTAGTTCATACTTGCATTTTGGGGTTAGGAATTGAACTTGCATCATTTTATCTTTCAATTGCAACAAAGGAATAGAAATCCTAATAGGTAGCCCGTGGCTCTCTCTTCCACAAAAAGAAGTAGCCAATTGTGTGATACCTCTAGGCTCTTTCATATTCCACAAGTGTGTGATTGAAAGTGAGATTAGGGCATGTTTGCTTAGTTTCACTTTTTCTCCTACACACTTTGTAACTCCTTTCCTCATCTCTATTTAAGAGATGTCTCTTCTCTCATTTCTTCTTAACGATGTTATTGTAAAAGAGCTTCTTGCTCTCTCTCTCTCATTTTAGGCACTGCCTCATTCATAATATCACAAGGGGTTTTTATTTGCTTTTCCCCTTTCAAAAGTTCTTGTGCCTCCTTCTTCACATTTGGGTGATTGCTCCAAGGTTTTTGTATTTCTCTTGGTAACATTTACTTCATCAATAAACTTACTTGGATTTTGTTTTTCTTTCCTTTCTCTTGTATTTCTTTTCATGGTATTAGAGCAAGTTCTGATCCTTGTTTCAAGTTGAGATTGATGAAGGTTACCATTATGTGGAGTTCACCTTCTTGGAGGCATTCTTGAGAGGAGAAGAAGTTCATTCACTAATATTTTCTATTGTGCCCGTTTTGGTTTTAGTTTTAATTTTATTTTAAACTTGTTAAGAAGTTTGCATGCAGGTTTAATCTTCTTAGATTCTTTTTTTTTTTTGGTTTTTTTTTTTTAAATAAGCTTTGGAAGGCTTACTGCCAAAGTTTCTTCTATCTGGTTTAAAGTTGTGGTTTTGGAAGGCTTGCCGCTAAAACTCCATTTCTAACCTCTTTTCCTACATTCTATAATTTATATTTATCAGTTTTGGAAGGCTTGCCGCCAAAACATTTTCCATTATTCAGTTGCTTCTTTGATTTGCTTGTAGGTTAATATTGATTTATATATTTTCTAACTATTTTAGTTTCTCTCTGATTAAATTTGTTTAAAATAATACTATTTAAAGTTTTGTTTTACATACAAAATAATAACTCAATCATCTGGGTTATATATCTATCTTTGTCTATACATATTATATATCTTTCGCAGCTTGTATGTAAAGCTTGCTTTGATTAATTCCTAAATATTTAGTTTGCTCTACTCTAGTATACGATGCATCTTATCTTCAAATATTTTCTTGTGCTCTCCTTGCACACTTCCGAAACCATTTTACTTGCATTTGAGTTGGTAATTTTTTATTTTTTTTTGCTTATCGTCCCTCCCTGCACAACATCTTAGCACCAAATCTCTGTCGTAACGTCCCTCCCTGCACAGTATCTCAGCACCAAACTTTGTTTATTTTGGTTTATCTCCGTCATAGCATATAATTTTGTATCATAATTATGTATTGATTTGTTCTTAAGTTTTATTTATCTTTAGCTTCATTACGTTTCATATAACTTAATTTAGAAAAAGTCAAAGGATAAATCCTTCTCTCGTATATCATTAGGTTAATTTAACTTAATTTTTTTTTAGGTTTCTTCGTCTTACATGTAATAAGGCTACTTAATTTTTTTTGAAATAATAGTTTAGCTTTTTAAAATTAAGTAAAAGTTTATCTAAAGCAAGTTTATTTTAATATTCACCTTTTTAAGTCTCCAATTTTTTTTAATAAAGTTTTGTATATATAAAGTTTTTTTTAGGTTTTCTAATTTATAAAATTTTTAATATAAAATAGTTTTATTTTATTATTAAGATTTAAAGTTTGTTAAATTTACATTTGTTATTTATGTTTTGAATATAACATTTTTTGGTAAATATTTAAAAAACAAAAAAATGTTTTTTTTTTTTGTTATTATTCAAATTTGGTTAGTTTAATCAAGGAGGTTAATTTTTTAATAAAAGGGGGTAATTTTTATTTTTAATCATTATTTTACTATCATGTCTACTTCAATTCTTGAAATTAAGTTAAATAGTAGTAATTATCATTCATGGAAAACACATATTCCCTTCATTTTTCATTTCAAGCACCTTTTGGATGTTGCTACTAATAAAACCTCATAACCCTATTCAACTGCTCCTCAAGCTAATCAAGATAGATGGAAGGCTCAAAATGAGGAAGCACTTGGTTTAATTGGTATTTCAATGGTTCCTAATTTGTATGTTCTAATTGGAAATTATACAAAAACGTATGAAGCTTGGGAAATTTTAAAAACAAATTATGATAGCTCAAATGAATCCCGAAAAATTTAGCTTCAAGATCAACTCGAAGATCTCGGGTATACGGATTTAAAAACCATGGATGAATTCTTATTAAAGTTTGATTCGATGAATAGTCAATTAAGTAGTTTAGGAGTTGCACTAGCTAATTTACGTTTAATTCATCTTATTCTTAAAAAATGTCTTCCTCGTCAATTTCAGCAATTTATTACGAATATTCATGCTCAACTTGCTATTCCTAGCTTAGCTACTCAATTAACTTATGATATTTTTTTAATTTATTAGGTCAAGAGGAAGCTAAATTAATTCAATTTGGTACTCTTAAAAGTAGTGAACAAGCTTTTATGTCTAAAAATCAAAATCATAATAATAATTTTAGATCCAATAATAATAATCATAATCTTAATAATAATAAAAAATCTTCTAATTATCAATCTCATTCTAAATTCTATCATAACAATTCTCTTAATAATAATCATAATAATACGTACAATAATCGAAGGAATAATTCTCAAAAAAGACCCCATTACACATATTGTGGGAAAGATGGACATATTACTAATAATTGTTTTAAGAAGAAAAATGGTAAAATGCCCATGAACCAAAATAATGAAAATAATCAACAACATAAACCTCATTATAAGAAAGGTAATAATAATGGTAATTCATCTCGTCATGCGTTTACATGTACTTATAATGCTTCTCAACCACTTGAGTGGATTAATGATTCTGGTGCATCTCAGCTTGTTACTTCTCATAAAGAATGTTTTGAATCTTTGCATCCTGATACTTCCAATATTCCTGTTCAATTAGCTAATAATCATAATTGCAAAGTTGAAGCTATTGGTGATGTGAATGTTCCTAATGAGAAATTACATGATTTTCTTTATGTTCCTGAATTAAAATCAAATTTTCTTTCAGTTTCATAACTTTATCAAGATTATAAGATTAACTTTTATAGGGGCATGTGTTATATTATTGATCCAAAAACTAATCATGTTATTGCTACTGCTAAAATGGATAATGATAACTTATTCAAGTTCTATGAATTTGCTCCTACAAAGTATTCCTTGCTTACTACTATTGATTTTATTATATGGCATGAAAGACTTGGCCATCTCAATTCTGATTATATTTCATTGATGCAAAAATAAAATATGGTTGATGGATTGCCTACTATTGTTCCTTCTCAAATTTTTTGCAATGGTTGCATGAGTGGTAAGATGCATAGGGATTTCTTTCCTCATGGTCAATCTTGGAGGGCATATACTAAATTGCATCTAGTTCATAGTGATCTCTTGGGTCCCATGGAGAATTCCTCAATCCAAGGTTCAAGGTATGCTCTTACCTTTGTTGATGATTTTTAAATGAGAACATGGATATATTTCCTTCATAGTAAGGATCAAGTGCTTGATGTGTTTACTAAATTTCATATGTTTGTAGAAAGGCAATCTGGTTCTTAAATTAAGATTCTTCGTACTGACAATGGAAGATAATATGTCAATAATGCATTTAATGCTTATTTGAAATATTTTGGAATTAAACATGAGCTTACCATTCTTTATACACCACAACAAAATGGTGTGGCATAACGAAAGCATAGGACCATTGTTGAAATGGCTAGATGTTTATTGCATGCAAAAAATATGGATTACAAGTTTTGGGCTGAAGCTATGGCTTGTGAAACTTATTTAATTAATAGAACACCTACCAAAGCCTTAAAGGATAAAACTCCTGAAGAAGCTTGGTCTGGTAGAAAGCCCAATTTGCAGAATTTAAGAATTTTTGGCTCCACGGCTTATGTTCACAAACCTAAGGAGAAAAGACAAAAAATAGATGCTAAATCTTCTCCTTTTATTTTTGTTGGTTATGATGAAAATACTAAAGGTTATAGATTTTACAATCCTATTACTAACAAGTTAAAAGCTACAAGAGATGTTTGTATTGTAGAAAAAGACATTCATGATTATTCTAAAGTGGAGCATGATGAACTTTCTCAAAGCAAATTTGTGCTTGTGGAGGACCAACCTCCTTCTCTTAACCCTACTCCTAATGCATCTCTTTCTATTCCTTATAGTGATAGTGATGATGATAATAATAACTCTACTCCTCATGACTCTTCTTCTAGTGATGAATCCATTACTTCTAAAAGAAGACCTAAATGGTTTAAATCTTTAATTCAAGATAGTGATTAATACTTAGCTAGAATGGATAGACTTCAAGCTCGAAGAGTTAATTATTGTAATTATGCTTTAATGTCTACAATTATGCATTCTAATGATCCTAAAACTTTTGATCAAGCTAAAAATCAACCACATTGGCAAAAAGCAATGAACTAAGAATATGAAACTTTTATTTCTAACCAAATTTGGGATTTAGTTCTCTTGCCTCATGGTAAAAATCTTGTTTCTTGCAAGTGGCTTTATAAAACTAAATTGAATGCTAATAATCAAGTTAGTAAATTTAAAGCTAGATTAGTTGCTAGAGGTTTTTCTCAAATTGAAGGCTTAGATTATACTGAAAACTTTTGCTCCTATTGCTAAGATGCCTATAATTAAACTTGTGCTTGCTTTAGCTTCTAGAATGAATTGGCCTATTCACCAAATGGATGTTAAAAGTTCTTTTCTTAATGGTGATTTACATGAGGAAATTTATATGTCTCAACCTTCTGGTTTTGTTAAGGAAGGTAATGAACATTTAGTTTGCAAGTTAAAGAAAACAATTTATGGTTTGAAGCAATCTCCTAGGGAATGGTATTCTAAGATTATTGCATTCTTTCTTTCTCAAGGTTTCATTAAAAGTAAAAATGATCCTAATTTGTATATTAAACATAGTGAAGATGACATTGTGATTATTATTCTATATGTAGATGATTTAATTCTAACTTCAAGTTCCAATAATTTGATTTCTGAAATTAAGTTTCAACTCAATCAAAAATTTCAAATGACTGATTTAGCTCTGTTGACACCTAAAATTGTCATGTCTAATTAAATAAATATCTTTATTTATTTAATTACTTTAAGCCTAATTATTCTATTAATTAAATAAATCTTTATTTATTTAATTAATTCATTTATCCTCCTCTAGCCTTATTTCTCATTTAAATAAATACATTTATTTATTTAAATTATCCTTTTCTTAAATTAAATAAATATTTTATTTATTTAATTGATCCCACTTCCTCTATTAATTAAATGAATCTTTATTTATTTAATTAATTCATTAACCTTTTCTTTCCATGACACATGTCATTCATCTCATAATTTCTACACTACCTACCCTATCATTATTTTATTATTTCCTTTACCTACCCTCTAATCATAGCCGACCTCTTTTACACCTCTCAATCGTATCCCTCCATTTCTTATAGTGTCTTCTATATAAGGAGATGCTTCCTTCATTATCAAACCCCCGATGATTATTCGACTGCACTACGCCCTTGCACTTGCATATGTGATCCTACTTGCAACCACATTTCCATTCTTTATTGAGCTCTTGTGCACACATAAAATCTGAGAGAAAATATATTAAGCAAGATCAATGGAGATAGGAAGAATGGAGATTCAAACCCTATTGGACATGTGATGCTATAATCTTTGTGATTTCATTTGATTTGCATGGTCTTAGGTAATCTTCATATGTTATGGTGGATCTTTGTTGTTTTTAGGCTAGGGTTTTGTGGTTGAATTCATTTAGTCTTTCAACATTGGTGTTATCCATTTTCACTGTAAACAAGGTCTTTTACATTATTTCTTAGGAATGCAAATTTGGCAAGCCTCTAAAGGAATTTTCTTATCTCAAAGTAAATATGCTCAAGATCTCATAGATAAGTTTAAAATGAATGATGCTAACCATGTTTCAATTCCTATTGAATTAGGCACTAAGTTAATGCTTGATATGCAAAATCCTCTTGTTGATCCTACTTTGTATAGACAATTAGTTGGAAGTTTGAATTATTTAACTCTTACTAGGCTAGATATTGCTTATAGTGCTGGTTTGGTTTCAAGATTCATGTCTAAACCTCAATAAACACACTTTAAAGTTGCTAAAAGAATTTTAAGATATATTAAAGGAACTATTAATGTATGTTTGTTTTATGATCCAAATTATGATTTTACTTTAAAAGGTTTTACTGATTCCGATCTAGGTGGATTTCCCAATGATGGGAAATCTACTTGTGGTTATTGTTTTTTTGTTGGTTTAGGAGCAATTTCTTGGAATAGTAAAAAGCAACAATCTACCTCTCTTGGATCCACTAAAGCTGAGTACAAAGGATGCACTAATGCTTCCAAAGAAGCCTTGTGGCTTAGAAGACTACTTGAAGATTTGGGTCTACCTCAACATGAACCAACTCAATTGTATTGTGACAACCAAAGTTCCATTGCCTTCGCTAAAAATCCAGTTTTCCATGCAAGGACAAAACACATTTCTCTCCAACACCACTTTATTAGAGAACAAATTGAAGACAAGCAAGTTTCACTCCTCTATTGCAAGGGGGAAGACCAAGTTGTTGATATTTTGACCAAGCCACTTTGTAAAGAGAAGTTCCAATTTCATTGTAAAAATCTTGGTTTGCAACCCATTGAAGGGTTTGATGTAAACTCCCAAAGTAAAGCTTAAGGGGGGGTGTTAGAATATTTCATCTTTACTTGGCTTAGGTTTATTTTTATTTAATTTGGGATATTTCTTTGGAATCCCTACATGTAATTTGTCCTCTAGTACATGGTGTGAGGACAAGACATTTCTTTTATTTTCCTTTATTAAGGAATATTAGATTTCCTCCTTAAGAGGATGTGGACACATGACACACACATTTTATGAATGGTGGCATTCATAGATTTGGGAGTTACTTTGTAACTCCTCTCCTCATCTCTATTTAAGAGATGTCTCCTCTCTCATTTCTTCTTAATGATGTTATTGTAAAAGAGCCTCTCTCTCTCTCTCTCTCTCTCTCTCTCTCTCTCTCTCTCATTTTAGGAATTACCTCATTCATAATATCATAAGGGTTTTTCTTTAATTTTCCCCTTTCAAAAGTTCCCGTGCCTCCTTATTCACATTTGGGTGATTGCTCCAAGGTTTTTGCATTTCTCTTGGTAACATTTACTTTATCAATAAACTTACTTGGATTTTGTTTTTCTTTCCTTTCTCTTGTATTTCCTTTCAGTACCTAACATGGCTTAGTAGTTGAGACCCATCTAGTGTTATTAGCTTGAGTCTACATTCCCCTAAGTTGCACTTAAGGGGAGGGTGTTGATGTAATTTATGTCTCATGTAATTACACTTTACTTAAGTTGACTTAGGTAATGCATATCATAGTAGTTTGCATATGTGACACTTAGGAAATTTCATATCAAGGGAATATGGTTTTAGGAGAAATTCTACCTTTGGTGGGTGATCCACCATTAGTGGAATTATTTATTATTTCTCCTACCTATCCTTGCATCTCATTGGGCCACATATCATGATTATGTGCTCTCTTTTCTCTTTGGCTTTGCCTTTATAAGTAGGCTTATTTATATTGTATATCAGTCCAATTGTGAGTCCATTTGGGCATTTTGAGTCTTGATGAGAATACAATTTGTTGTTGTCTATTTTGTTCTCTCTAGTTTTGGGATATTCATTGGCCTCTAGATCTTCGATTGCTATAGGAAAATTCTTCCAAATCCAATAATAAACATTGATCAACTAGTAATGATCTAATAAAAACTATGTGAGAGTTTGTTTAACATCCTTTTCGTAAGGACCAATAGTTGGCACTTAGGTGTACACAATACCCACCAAAGCTACTAACCAAATGAAACCTAGTATCATCAAATTGATCAAAACTGCAAGTAAAATTATATATCCAAATATATTACTTGCTACCAATTCAAGACTTATATGTTATTTGTTGGGTAATGGTAATGACTAACAATCACACTTTCAGAGAAAATTTGCAAAGCCATTGGGGAGAACATTAAACTTTTGGGTGGTGATCTCAATAAAAAACCTAGTGTCCCTTGTAAGGATTATGATTTTATAGTTTCAAAGGAGTAGCAGCTATAAATTGATATGTCTAAATCCAAGGGTTAGATTATGAAGCCAAGAGAAGGTCTGGTGTAACATTACCCTCCTAGTGGATGGGGGAAGATTAACTTTGATGGTGCGGCTAAGGGAAACATAGGGCCGATTGGGTGTGGGGGAGTGATTAGAGATGAGAATGGAAGATGTCTTGTAG
Source organism: Cryptomeria japonica (assembly GCF_030272615.1). Taxonomy (NCBI): domain Eukaryota; kingdom Viridiplantae; phylum Streptophyta; class Pinopsida; order Cupressales; family Cupressaceae; genus Cryptomeria; species Cryptomeria japonica. Next base: position 136,595,609 of record NC_081408.1, on the reverse strand, counting down.
CAGTGGCACTCCTCATGGGTAGCTAGATCAACCACCTTGCAGAAGTCATGGGCGCTTATTAAATACTGCACATTGCTTGGCATCTTAATTGCAAAATCATTTGGATTGAAGGTGATTCTAACAACATTATTAAATGTCTAAAAGGGGAGAATAGAGCTCTGTGGACTATTGAAAATCTTATTAAGTCCTCAATTAAGATAATTCAAACCTTTGAAAGATGCTTCATCTCTCACGCCTATCAGGATGTAAATATTGTTGTTGATTGTCTTGCTAATTTGGGTGTGAAGTCCAAACCTAAAAGAACATGGTACGAGGAGGACACCATGGTAGAAGATGTTAAAGCCCTTATATCATATGACCGAACACATGGTAAAATTGGTGATTTTCCCACTAATTTTGATGATGCTATCTATTGATCATTTGATCATTGTTGAGGATGGAAAGTGTTAGAAAGCCTATTTATACTCTGCATGCTTTCTAGGTTGTTTCTGGCTTTGTTGGGCTTGCTGGCTCTTTAGAGTGTTGTCTGGTTTTCTACATTTTTGGGGCTCAATCTCCTCTATTTGGCAAGATGGGTGGGAATAGACATAGGGTTAAACCTGTGAACTGTGAGAGTTGGAGAAATAATGCGACCATCTGATATCAGCTATAGCAAGAAGGGGTGACACCTTACTTGGAGAGGCTTCATGGGAATGATCAAAGAGTTACTAATATTTTTGCGAAGGAATGGAAAAATGGGAAGCTCAACTTATTTGGTAAGGCGGTTGTGGTGGATGAGAGCCTCATTGCGAAGGTTACCGGCCTCTCCATGGAGGGTATTGAGTTTTATAGGGATAGAAAGCTTTCAGAGGGGGCTGTTAAGAAGTTCCCCAAGTTGGCTAAGGAGAAGGCGAATTTGGTGAAGGTTAATAAGTCTAACTTCGAGCCAAAGTAGATAAAGCCCATTTGGAGGGAACTCCTTAAAAAAATTATAGAATTCTTCACTCTGGATGATAGGTTTATGAAGATTTATGGGTACCACTTTGTTTTGTTCAACCATTTCAGACATAAGGTGAATATCTCCTTTCCCTTTTACTTGCTCTCTTCTTTGAATGCTAGCAATATTGAATATAGAGAAAATCCCCATAATAACCATGTTCTGCATCAAGGGTTAATCTTGCTCATCTATGAATATTTCAAGGCTAGGGTCTCTAAGAACCCTAACTGGGCTCTCTCGGTCTTTGATAATGATGGGGAAGAAAGTGGTAGCTCTGAGGGTGAGGGTTGGGACACTAAGGATGAGGAGGAAGAGGCCTTTCCCCCCCTCCCAAGAAACCTAAAAGGGTACAAAACACTTTGTCTGTTGGGACTAGTAAGGGTAAGGGTCCTCCTTCGGCGAGGGGGAGCTAAGGTTGCGAAGAATGTCAAGGGGAAAGGGAAATGTTCTTCCCTTGTTATCTCTAATAGTTCCCAAGAGCAGGATGTTTGTATTTCCTCTCCTAACTTTGAGTACTCTCTTTCTCGCCATGACAAGGAGGGGAACTCTCATGCATCTGTGGATTTGAGCTTTCCGGATTTTCAGCCCAAGCAGGAGATTTCTTTTGGGGTTTTGGAGACCACCAAAAATAGCTGTGTATCTCTTTAGACTCTTCAGATGGGATTTCCATGAGATTAAAAGCCTCAACCTCAAACAAAGAGCCCTTTCTTCTAAGATTGAAGATTTACATGTTAAGGAGGTTACAGGTGAGAAATTGCAGGTTAGTATTAAGCCCTTGCCTTCTAGTGGTGTGAAGGAGAAGCCTCAAGGGACCTCTGTTTGTGCCCTTTTGACTGAAGATGAGAAGAAAATGATGGCATATTGTTTAACCAAGAATGTGGAAGAAATTAAAAAAGATGAAGGATAGGTATGATAATAAGTTTGGGGAAGTGAAATAGAGGATCAATAAATATGAGACCACCATGTGCAAAATTAAGAAGCATAGCCACAAAATTTTTAAATCCTTAGCTGATAATATGAATACTTTGGTGGCTAAGTTAAAAAAACTTCACCAGGATAGGTTTTTTGTTGACCTGGACCAGGAAAAAGACTTGGGTACTGAGGATACTTTGGGTCCGAGCAAGAGAATGAGGCAAATGAAGAAGAAGATTACTAATTTGCCTCAGGATATCCTAGAGTTGAAGAAAGTGGCCTAGAAGATGAACATACTCGAAGCTAAAGCTGTTGAAACTTTAAAGAACCTGAGTTAGTGTTGTCTCTTCTGTTGGTGCTGTTGTGCTCTTCTGCTGGTATTTTGCTAGTGTTGGGCTGGGGTTCTCTCTATTGTTTTTGTCAATCTTTTAGTCTTTTTGGTATGTTATATTTTGTTTGTCTTTAATGCTACATTTTATGTAATCTTGTTGTAAAGGGTTTTGAGTCCCTTAAAAACATGTTTTGCCTTAATAAAAAACAATCACACTTTATGTGGATTGAGCACATGATAGGTATTTACAACAGGTTTTTTTAATTAATTGAAATATTACAAAGAAATGTAGACATTTTTTTACAATAATGAAAGCCAAATTCTACAAATTTTATAGTGCCCAAGAGTGGAGTAGATTATTGATTTAACCATCCACTAATTTGAGGTTGATATGATATGTAGACAATCATCCTACTTTCTACAAAGATAGGCATATACAATGTCTTGCATATAGACATATCACTAACGTCAAAACCTTAGGAAATATGTGGATCTACCAAAGAATGCACCTATGAGATTGCAATAAATGGATGACTCTCATGATCAATGTCTATAATGTTTTAATTGATAAAATTTCAATTGTTAGACCTTAAAATATATATGAATTGTCAAAACTTACATCATTTTGTTAGCTTGTAGCAACAATTACCATGACTAATTAGAATGATTGGTACAAGATTGTAATATTACCATCATAGGTCTAATACAATGAGAATAGTCAAAATGGGCTAGCATATGTGGAAGCTCAAGAGAGTCAACCATTTGTTTCCTAACTTACAATTCAAAGAGAACAAAAAACATGTGCCAATTTTTTCATGTTTGTGCATGGTGTCTTTGAATATTTACTTAACTTCATAAAGTTGAGTGACTATGCTTTAAAGTATTTTATTCAGAAAACCTTATTAATAGGTGATATTATTTATCCTTGAAGATCAAATTGAAACCTATTGATGACACTTTTTAATTCCTATGTTTATCTTTTAATCCTCTAGAGCTATTGAAATTTTGTATGGACTACATAATACTTTTCCAAGTTTATGATCATTATTAAGCAATATAACACAATTTTTTATGAAATGACTATTAGAAATAAATTGCAGAGGTATAGACATGAGTTTTGTTCCCAATTGATTTATATTCTTGTAGTCTTTCTAATCCCAGACTCTATCTTATTGAGGCAATGATGAAAGTATTATACATCCTATCTAGTTGCAAATTAGAATGAAATATCATACAAAAAAATTAGATCCAATATTTAGGTGTATTTGTATTCATATTATAAAGTATAGTACTTGCCTTATAACTCCTTATGCATGTATCTCTTCTATATAAATTATTTCATCTATCTTCTCTATGTCTTATCTCTATCTTATCTATTTTGGTGAATAGATCTATCTCCTACACTTATATCTCCTAAAGGGAACATAACTCTTATATAATAACCCTAAAGAACATCCTAACTTCTAAGTTAGACATTTCAAAACCTTTTTTTTTTAATTTACAACTGTAGATCTCCCAATCAGTCTTTGTATACTATTTTTTGGTCAACAATGATGAATATTTATATGTATGGTGTTTATTAGTAAAAACATGTTGGAATGTTACAATTTGTCATGATGCTTAATTTTTCTGTAGGGGTAAGTGCATAAAGACAGTGGACCAAAAATTGGCCACTCCACTTCTTGCCCCCTAGAGACCATTACATGAGCATATTATAATGTACTAACATTAATGCACTCATGTTATAATGTGCTCATGTTAGAATGTCTCACATTATAACATGCTCACATTATAATGCACTCACATTATAGCACACTTGTGTTATGGTCTATTGACCATAAAAGAAAGAAAACCTTGAACCCTAGAGAGAGAGAGAAGAGAGGGAGAGAGAGGGAGGGAGAGGGACAGAAGGGGGAAGGAAGAGAGGGAGAGGGAGGGTAAAATGTTGGGAAAATGGTATTGTACACCTTGTATAATAATGTTTTATTGTTGTATTATTTTATTATTGTGTGAGATGGACATGGAATTATATTGTAATATCATATTGTATTGTTGCACCTAGGAGCACCTAGATGGACGTGCAACATGTAGAGATTCCCTTGGAATATTCTTGTAACCATTTGATGAGTTGTATTGACACATTGGTATTGTTATATTGTATTTATTTAATATTGGGGAATGTAATTGTGATGACATAGCTAATATTAAATGTGGGTAAAGGGTAGGTAGGAAAAATATTATATTTTATTGTCACATGGTTTTGGACACATGGTTTTGATGTAATACCACCTGGTGGTTTTGTGGGAGCTTGTGTTTATAAAAGCAACCACAAGGGTAATTGTTTGGGTTGGTCAGTTAGCCAGGTTAGCATTTGGGAAGGAAGCCTGGCATGGAATGTGTGGATTCATGCTTGGTCACATGGAGTGTTTGTTGATGGCTTGTTGATGACTGTATTTCAGAAGCTTTCCATAGTTGTATTGTAATGGATGTATTGTTGATAATACATGGTGGATGATGGTTTTAAAGGCTGGGTGTTTCCCTTATGAGGGTTTGCCCAAGATATATCTTTTGTCACTTTGTCATGGGTACGTTGTCTATTCTTTGCATATAAATTCTATGTGTTGATTTGATTAAGATCTCAATTGGGTTATGTGGAAATTGTCATAAAATTGGCTGCAAGTTTCCTTACAAGTGGTATCAAAGCTATTGGTTTAATGGTGTTTATAAGCCTAGTTGGAATTCATGAATGCATGTATGAATGAAAGACAAGACAAGATATGAGGGTTTGTTGTAGGTTGTGGGTTGTAGATTTGTGGGCATTTGTTGTAGATCTGGTGTTATAAAAATTTGTTTCAAAATAGGTTTCCATTGATTTGCATTTTGGGGGTTTTAGGGTTGGAGTTTCAGATTTGGCCCCGTGGGACAAAACGGACCCCATGGTTGTGATCAGGGAGGCTAGGAGACAAATTTTGATATATAACTTGCCCTATTTTGGTGATGAAGAATTGAGTTTGATTTTTTTTAGCCCATACAGTCGTACACTTGTATGGACTGGGCGTCGTCAGAAAATAAAATATTAAAAAAATTCCTTGCAAATTAAAATTAAAAAATCCATCAGCTTTTTAAAGGGTCAAAATTAATTAATTTAAAAAAATTGAAAGCCAAAAAATGAAAATAAAATAAAAAATAAAACATACATATACCCCCGACCACCATGTACCCACAATGGTGTTGGCATTTTTGATGTTTATGATGTGGTTGTCATTGATGGACACACACTTGCATTGAGATCACCTTTATATGTATGAGCTTAAGCTCAACCGGAACATGTTGCAACCGGTATGTTGTATTATAGTCTTTAGACTATTGGTGTTTTGCAGAATGTGTTTACCGATTTGAAGTGGCATGTCGACCCCAAGCGATTCATGGATCTCAAGCGGTACGAAGGATCAAAGTGGAAAAAAACATTTTTACCAGTCTTCAATTTTGTCAAACCGACAACCAGTATTTTGTATGAACTAGTAATACTCTGTGATGAGTTACCAACCGGCATTTGTGATGAGTTACCATCCACCGATTGTTTGATGGTGTTGACACTCTGGTGGTGCTTTTTGTGTCATGTTACCGAGTATGTCTAGGTTCATTGAACCTAGGGAATTGGATTGTAAACCTATTGGACCGACATAAAATTAGATTCCTTTAAAAGGACATCATGTCTAGGGTTTTAGGTTGTTGTTAGGGTTTTATGTTGTTGCAAGGGTTTAAGGTGGTTGATGAGTTTTTGTGATAGCGATCTTATCTGAAAAGATCAAGTCTGTGAGGTGTAACAGAGTGAGAGTTATAGAAGACTGAAGTAATGCTGAAATGCATTAGCTATGAGCTATAATGGATCTAATCAAGCAATCTATGCTATCTGCTAGATCATATACTTTTTGATTACTCACATCTTTGACAAGTCTGAAGCCCTTAACCGGGTAGGCTCAGAGTAGCCTTTGTAAAATCCTCTGACAAGGTGGTTCACCTCTGTGAATCTAAAATCCTCTAGCAAGGTAGTCCTTGATCCGACTTATCTCCTAATAGAGATTGAGATCCCTAATAGGATCTATTCTGGTAAAGAACATTGTAAGACCTTAATTGGTCTAGTTCCTATTTTGCAGATAGTGACTTGTGAGTTTCATCTCACCGTGGTTTTTCCCATTTGGGTTTCCACATCAACTATCTTGTGTCATGGTGGTATTGCTTTTGTGGGTGAATTTCTTATTTGTATTTTGGTTTGCATGTGTGTTAACCGGTTTGTTTGTTAAACTGTTTTACCGGTTTATCACTAGACTGTTCAAGTGTTTGAGTATAGTGTTTTTCAGTATACTAATTCACCCCCCCCCTCTTAGTATTCATCACTTGGTATCAGAGCCTATCTTTCTATAAGTTTAACCACTTGGAAAGAGATATGGGGGAATACTCTATGAGGGAACTTACTCACTGGCTCACTCAATCTGAGAAAGCCTATGATGAACTCATGGCAAAATATAAGGTTTCTCAGGCAAAAGGAGAGAACATGCTGAAAAGTTGATGGAGCTATTAGAAAATAGTTCTTCTGATGAAGCGGACATGGGAGTCCTAATTCAAGAAGTAGAAAAGTTGAATGAATCAAACTCCAACCTGAGAAAGGAGTTGGAAGGACTGACTATCCGATTGTGTCAAGAGCTTGAGAACCAGAGGAAAGCTGAAGATCTAGTGAAGGACAAAGATCATGAGATCTCCAAGTTGAAGCAAGAAATTAGTGCACTTAATGCTCACCTTCATGAGAGCGGGATGGAAAAAGAAGAAGTACAAGGTGAACTAAACATAGCCATCTCTGAGAATGCAAACCTTATGGAGACAAATGCTGCTATTTCCAAAGAACTCTCAGAGTCAAAGGAAATACTTGCTAAGTTCAACAAGAGCACTATTAAGCTAGAGCAAAAGCTTGAGTCGGCTAAACCGGCAAAGAATACCAATGGACTTGGTTTCTCTGGTCATGAGGAAGGAGAAACCTCAGGAACAAATGCTGAAGCATCAAAGAAGCAACCGACATTCAAAGGAAAAGGTAAGCAAAAATTTAAACCTGTTTGCTTTAATTGTCTTAAAGAAGGACACACTGCCAATGTATGTAGGAGAAAAGCCTATAATAATTTTCCTTACTTTATAAACAATGTACCTAGATCCAATAAATTCAATGGTCATTATTATGCATGCATAGAGCATTTGAATGGAGGTCTGTTATGAACAACATCGGAAGATACCCTCAGAGGACTCAAGGAGTTGGTCTGGAATCTTTTGTGAACTGGAACCCCGACCGGTTTAATGCTTATAATCATCAGTCAAGAAACAATGGCTATCAACCGGCAACCAGATGGAGAGAAAACTATTGGATTTGTCATGGTCATGGTCACACTGCTGCAACATGCAGAAGAAAGAATGGAAACATGAACAATGGACCTTGGAGAGCACCTGGAATGATTTGCTATCATTGCAACAAATCGGGTCATGTAGCAAGATTCTGCAGAAGTAGAAAGAGTATATCAGATGATATACTGGTCACTCCGGAAGGAGAAATTGATGTTGAAATTGTTAAAGTGGATATGAATAAGACCTGGAAGAAGAAACCAACAATGTTGCAAGAGGAATCAGTTTCTACACCTAGTGTGGAAATCACGGAACTGGCAAACTAAGCTTCAGAAAAGCTTAGGGGGAGCAAACGGCGAAATGTTTCGAACCCCCGGTTTACACCGGTAAAAGACCTTAATTGGTATGAGATACCTATCACTTGGTGGAAGACCAGAAATAGGTAAAAGGAAAATTAGGGTTTACGCCCTAATGAAGGAGCATTAATGATGGTAGGTGAGGAATATGCTTAAAAGGATTTTTCAAATTATTTCTCACTATCAGTTTTTCGAGCGAAGAAAGTTTTCAAAGAGAAGAGCGACGAAAAGGTGATTTGTGTTGAGATTTTGAGAAATTGAGAAATTGCAAAGGAGATTCAAATTCAAATTGCAAACGGTCAAGTGAAGAACACAAAGCGGTGATTCTGCAACTGACGGAGTGTGAGGTGAAGGAGAATCTGAAAGCCTTAAATTCATGACTTTCAAAAGGTATTTCTCGAGTTTTTAAGTTTCTATCATGGCTTCTGCGTCTCATACCAGTTCTAGTGCATCTATCGAGTTTGAAAGCTTTATTCAACACAAGTCTAAATATAATGCCTTATCTCAAGTATCGGCTGGTGTTATAGTAGAAGAAGGAATCTCAGATTACATAGATTGCAAAATTGAAGACCTAGGGTCTCTAGCTATCCACTCGCAGCTAGGTTTACTTTGTGGAAAAGATAAGAAGATCAAACCGGAGTATAGTATACTAGAGAAGAAGAAGCTCCACAATGTTGTTTACTTCCTAGAGGATTTCACGGATGATCACATTAGGATCATTCTGAGCAGAGTCCATGGTGACAAAATGTACTTGGAGAGAATGCATGATATTACACCGCAGGCAATTCATGGCGTCACCAATTTCTGCAATACAGGGGAAGTGCCAGCCCTAAGGATGGTTAGCAAGTCTAAAATGTCCAAGCTCACTAGTTCAGTGAGCGACTCACGAGGTATGACTGTCAATTCAATCAAGGATGATCTAGTCAAGTATGCCTGCATGGTGATAGGCTACCAGACGTTCTCTGTCAGCGAACTTAACTTTGTATCTGCTACAGTGGTAAATGTCGCTTACCGGATGATTAAGGAGGATGCATCATTTGACCTATGCACCGGTATGCAGAGGCAACTCCTGTCAAATCTGAAATCGATCAAGTAGGATTATGCATTAAGGTTCAAGTTTGGACAACTACTGGTTGGGTTGTTCTTTTACTTCCAAGGCTACTTTCCAGGAGTAGGTGATGTCCAGTGGTCTGCTGACCAACAGGTAACCAAGCAAATCAAGGAAAGCCTTCAAGTAGTTGGAACCGGTTACCCTAAAGTTCTGAACAAGTACTTTGATGAGTTCAAATGCAAAATGAGCCAAAGGGTGAGAATATAAGGTGATATTGTCAAGAAATATGAAGATGATATCTGTTTCACCATTAAAGTGGATCAATGCATAATGGAGGCCATTGAGCCCAGACAGGAGGAAGTGGAGCCTATGGGCTATGAGGTAATGAATGATATACTGGAAGGGTATGCCTCTACCCTTATTGCCTCACCTCTTGATCCAAAGGCAAGGAGAACCGACACCTACCTAGAAAGGGTAACACCAGTTGAGGAACCCTCAGCAAAGAAAGGAGAAGAACTGTAAGTGAAGAAGGCAAAAGCAGTGCCCTCAACATCGGCACCAACTACTGCAGCCAGTCCTAAAGTGACCAAGCAGTCACCAGCTAAAAAGAAACCGAAAGTGGCACCGACTAAAGTCTTCAAGAGGAAAAGGAAGACAAAAACCAATTCTCCTAACTCTAAAGAAACTGTGTCTAAGGAGCAGCCCAAGAAAGCCAGACAGACAAGGAAAAAGACAAAGAATGAACCGGCATCATCTACATCAGTAAATATTGATATCTCTTCCTATAAGCCTTTGACACATCGTCAAAGAACAATAAAAAATATTAAGAGAAAATTGCTACATGATTTAGTAGATTACTTTGATGATTTTAGTGATGAGGAAAAGGAAGAAGTAGAACAGGAGATTATTAAGTATTTGTGCACCTATGATCGGTCGCCCTCAGAGATTAAATCTCAGACACTGGATTCTTTTTATAAGTTATTAGATAATAAATGGTGCATTGCCATAGAGAAGGAATAAAAAATTAGGGAGAAAGTTTTTGCACAGTACTTTCCCAACTTCTCAAATTCTTAATTATTTGATGTTATTGACCAAAATAAAGGACTCTTCTTCACTAGAAGAAGATGACTCTGGCTGTTAGAAGGAAGAGTTGATGATGTCAAAAAGGACACTCATCAATATATGGCTACCGTTGTCCATTCTTAAAAAGTGTGTATAGCTAACCGGACAGCTGAGAAAGAACCGGTAATATCTAAATCGGATGAAGTATTCAATGAGGAAGGAAGTCCAGTTGTTGAACCGATTGACACCATTGATGTCGATGCTCTGGACGTAGAGGATGTTACTCAGGAAACACCATCTAAGGCAATAGGACAGGAGCAACAGGCTGAATAGGTTGATATGCAAGCCGAGGACAAACAGGAAGCGACAAAGGAATAGGCGGAGAAGAAGAAAAAGGATGAAGATGAGGAGAAGCAGAAAAAGGAGGAAAAGATAAAAGAGGAAGAGGAGAAAAGAAAAGAAGATGATGAAAAGAAAAGGAAACAAGAAGAGGAAAAGAAGAAGAAAGAAGCAGAAGAGAAGGAGGAGGAGAAGAGGAAGGAAGCAGAGAGGAAGAAGAAGGAAGAGGAAGATAAGGAAGAAGAGAAGAGGAGAGAAGCAAAGAAAAAGAAGAAGGAAGAGGAAAAGAAAGAAGAGGAGAAGCCAAAGGAAGTAGAAAGGAAGAAGGCAGAGGAAGACAAAACAGAGGAGAAGAGGAGAGAAGCAGAGAAGAAAAAGGAAGAGGAGGATAAGGAAGAGGAGAAGAGGAGAGAAGCAGAGAAGAAGAAAGCTAAAAAAGACAAGGAAAGAGAAGCGGCAAAGAGCACCCAGATGGAGACTCTGAAGGCAACCTGTAGTCAAGCCAAACCGGCTGACCTCACCAATCCTTTCGACCTCCAGTCTGCAAGTGAAATGGAGTTGATGCAAAGCATCAAAGTTTCCCATGAACAGCTTGAAAACATACAAAGGAAAAAGGAGTAGGATGTGATCCAAGTGGCGATAGACACTCTTACCAGTTTGATACCCAGTACAAATCTTCCCAATACTAAATCATCACTAGCAAAATTAAAACTCCTATGCTTAGTAGTGGATGATCAGGTGTGGAGCCTAGAAGAGTCAGCTGAGGCAAATGTCAAGAAAGAGCATCAAAAGGCTCTAAATATTGCTCTGGTGAAGAAGTTAAATGAGCTCCGGGCTGAACTCCAAAAAGCACAAAAGGATAAGGGACACTCTGGATGAGGGGAATCTGCTACTTAGCAAGATTTGCCAGCCCCATCTGTTCTGTGATGATGTGCTAGTTCAGAAGCAAAAGCTTCAATCCAACTTGCAGTCCTACATGAGCACATTCAAGCCACCTTATGACTCTTTTACAGCTTATGGGCAAACCGTTCATCGGTTTCACATCCAGTCAGCAAAAATGGAGCATGAGATCAACACCCAGTCTCGAGATTTGTAGGAGCTACAACTGGTTCTACCCCTACGTCTGCAAATTTGTCAGAAGTTCTATCTGAATCTGGATGCCTTAACAGTGACACAGGAGATGAGCACAATTGATGCCATGGAAGAATAGGTCTCCCAGATGCAAACAAAGAAAGAAGTAGCCACCTCCCTACTTGAGTCCTGGTCTTTATCTATGAAACAATTCTTGCAGGACTTTAAATCTGTTTTTGACCATTTTTATTCCTTATTGTCATAAACTTTTATTTATTTTAATATCAAATGAAAATAGGGGTTGTTCAGCTGCACTTTGTCATTGTTGGCAAAGGGGGAGATGTATCTGGTATTTAAAATTTTGGTATATTCTCTAAATATCTCAATGTTTATGCTCTGTATGCAAAATTGTTATACATTGTATTGTTAAAGGGATAGTGTATATAATTAGGGGGAGCAATTTTGCTAATGGCATGATTTTGTTGTAAAACACTTAGATGTCAAAATTTTATTTTCCTAAGTGTTGCCATCAATGCCAAAGGGGGAGATTGTTGGCTTTTTTGATGTTTATGATGTGATTGTCATTGATGGACACACACTTGCATTGAGATCACCTTTATATGTATGAGCTTAATCTCAACCGGAATATGTTGCAACCGGTATGTTGTATTATAGTCTTTAGACTATTGCTATTTTGCAGAATGTGTTTACCAATCTGAAGCGGCATGTCGACCCCAAGCGGTTCGTGGATCTCAAGTGGTAGGAAGGATCAAACTGGCAAAACACATTTTTACTAGTCTTCATTTTTGTCAAACCGACAACTGGTATTTTGTATGAACCGGTAATACTCTTTGATGAGTTACCAACTGGCATTTTGTGATGAGTTACCATCCACCGATTGTTTGACAGTGCCGACACTCTAGCGGTGCTTTTTGTGTCGTGTTACCAAGTATGTTTAGGTTCATTGAACCTAGGGAATTGGATTGTAAACCTATTGGACCGACATGAAATCAGATTTCTTTAAAAGGACATCATGTCTAGGGTTTTAGGTTGTTGTTAGGGTTTTATGTTGTTGCAAGGGTTTAAGGTGGTTGATGAGTTTTTGTGATAGCGATCTTATCTGAGAAGATCAAGTCTGTGAAGTGTAATAGAGTGAGAGTTATAGAAGACTGAAGTAATGCTGAAATGCATTAGCTATGAGCTATAGTGGATCTAACCAAGCAATCTGTGCTATCTGCTAGATCATATACTTGTTGATTGCTCACATCTTTAACAAGTCTAAAGCCCTTAACCGGGTAGGCTCAGAGTAGCCTTTGTAAAATCCGCTAACAAGGTGGTTCACCTCTATGAATCTAAATCCTCTAGCAAGGTAGTCCTTGATCGGACTTATCTCCTAACAGAGATTGAGATCCCTAATAGGATCTGTTTTGGTAAAGAACATTGTAAGACCTTAACCGGTCTGGTTCCTATTCTATAGATAGTGACTTGTGAGTTTCATCTCACCGTGGTTTTTCCCATTTGGGTTTCCACGTCAAATATCTTGTGTTATGGTGGTACTGCTTCTGTGGGTGAATGTCTTATTTGCATTTTGGTTTGCATGTGTGTTAACCGGTTTGTCTGTTAAACTATTTTACCGGTTTATCACTAGACTGTTCAAGTGTTTGAGTACAGTGTTTTTTAGTATACTAATTCACCCCCCCCCCCCCTCTTAGTATTTATCAAATGGTACCTGCGGGACTAATAGCTCGCAGGCCCCTTGGCTGGTACCACGGTACCAAGGGTACTCTGTATCTCTAGTCTCGTGGGGCCATGGGGGAACCCACCATGGGTGGTAGGCTTCTCTCCCCACTTCGGTGGGTTGAGCATTAAAATAAAAGCAACAAACATTAACAAAATCTGCCTCCATTTAAAATGAAAAAAGTTAAATTTGTTTTTAAAATTTTTTAAATAAAACTTTGTTATATATATTATATGCCATGCATTATTTTTTATATGTCGAGATTTGTATGGTGTGCGAGCCCGATCTATGGGCCCCACCCAAAATTATTATTAAAAAATTGAAAATTATTATCTATTGGCATATTGGAGGAAAATGGAAAAATGTTTATTATGGCATATTGGCATTTTTGGGGGATCCAGTTGCTTGCATATAGCATAATTGACGTTTTTCTTTCACAGAGCATATCTTGGGCGTATGATGTCGGATTTTCAACTTCTTATAGTCATTGGAAAGGTGATTCATTTTTATTCATGGATATATGATTAGTTTCTCTATATTTTATTGTTTGGGCAGTGAAATGCCAACTAGAAGTGACAGGTACCTTTACGATTTTGAGAGGTCATAACTTGAGCATATGGAGTCGATTTAGGACTTTGAATAGTTGATGGAAAGCTCTTGAAGAGAACTACACTTTGATTTAGGTTTGGAGTAGGTTTGACATGATTTATATGCTGATATTTTGACTTGAGTTTTTTATGTTCTTTTGACTTTGGTGATAGTATGAGTTTATGGCATGCTACATATTGGAGATTTTGATTTGATGTCATTGTACACTCGATGTTGTATCTTTATTCCTATCATGTTGACATGGTTATAAGTTTGGTTTAAGTATGTATGTTACATTGTTGGGTTTACAAGTTATGCAGTGTTGTAGGTAGTCTATACTTATAGGATTGCATTTATGGCTTGGATATGGGTTGTCTATGCCCATAGACCTTTCATTATTTGTGCATATTCAGATTAGTCATTCTTTGATTGTTAGATGGTTTTGGTTAATTCTCATGTTAGGGGATGGTTTTATCATATTGTCATGGATAACTTGTATACACTTTCAATGGGAGCTTTTGACAGTGTGATGTGGTGGTGTAGGATTTGATCTTGATTGTTTGTTGGTGGTTTTGTATCTTCTTGAGATGGAGTTCATGGTTTACTTGATATTGTTAACATTTTAGTTGTATCTTTGTAGACCTAGATGATCTTCATTTAGGAGATGGTTATCACGATGCTATGGAGAGATTGGTATCACAGTTCAATGGGAGCTTGTAGTAGTGATGTGTATTCACCATTGGATGGTGGATGATATTCTTAGTGTGGAGATGTTTTGAGGATGCCTTAGATCCTGTTGTTGCAAAAGGGTCTTTCACATTTGCAAGTACACTTGTAGGAGATGGCGATCTTCATGATATTTGAGGATGTTTTACATCTTGAGGGCTCAAGGAGTCCTTGGTTGAGGTGTGGTTTATGTTTTCATTTGACATGTTATCCCTGCTTGATAGGATGGTTGACATTATGTCATGGTACTCTCTTGATGGCTAGCTTAGAATTTTGGCATGATATGGTTATTTGATATGTTCATATGGAGCATGTTATCTCTTTGGAGGAGATGGTTAGATCATGTTGTCATGTTTATATTCCTGATTTTGTGGTTGGAGCTTTGACATTGATCTTGGTAGTTATCTTTGTATTGGTTACATGATCATTTGCTTGATTACTTCATCTTGATGCTATGTTACATTTGGAGTTTGGCATGGATTGATTGGTTACAGGTACTCATGGATACTTGGAGGGTGTTGGTGATGCTACTAGTCTCTTGTGATTAGAGATATTTGTTGGAATGGTTGATGGTTTTAGAAAGAAGACCGAGGAGCATTCACCTAGTATGGACTTGAGAGGAGATTGTTATTAGATGAGTCATGATGAATTGGATATCTTGGATGAGCATTCTCATTCCCCACTCTTGGTCTACTCGGCAGTTTACTACTTGAGAGGTATTGCCCATTGTTTCTTTTTCAGGTGCATTAGATTTATGCTTATCTTTCATTGATATGGATCTTGAGCTACATGGAGTTTGTTGGTTTTGGAGGATTCAGTTTGAGAGATGTATGGCATTGGTTATCTCCTTGTATATTCAAGTTATTATTATGATGGTGGTAGTCATTGATATTAGTTTGGGAGATGGTTTATTGGGTGTATTCCCTTGGGATTGGGAATGGATATTTATTTTCTTCTTCTTGGTTATGAGAGGCTTACATCCATGTTGAGTACATGTTATATATGTTTGTTTGGTCCAAGGAACTGAATGCTTTTGGGGTGTTGTGATGTTTTTCATTTGGGGTTTTATGGAGGAGATCATACTTGACACAGTTGGCATTTAGAGGTGTGTGTAGAAGGACATACTATAGGATTTGATTTGCAGTGTTTCTCTCTTTGTATCGGTTATCTTCCTGGATGTTCGTATTCACATTACATTGGTTTGAGGTTGTTTGGAGCTATGTGTTCACTAGTTTTATGTTCATGTGTTTTCATGTGGGAGATGACATAGTGGTTCCTTTATCTCTTTCTTTTGTTGGTGTGGAGAACATGGGAGAATGTTGGAGACATGGTGTGAGAGTGGTATTTGTAGGTTATCAGTTTACATGATGTTCATATTGATGTGGATGTTCTTGATACTACATGGTTACACTTTTATGATATGTTGTTAGTGGATTCATTTATGATATTGACATTATCTATGTAGTGGGAGTTTCATGGTGTACATATGTGGAAGGTATTGCGCTTGGGGCTAATGGTTGCATGTTACAGGTTGCATATGCTGATGAGATGTTATTCACTTGGTTTTTATGCCTTGGAGGCATGTATAGTTGATGTGTTAGCACTTGTTGTGGGTTTTATTTCAGCTATGTAAACAACTCCCTTTGCATCAAGGAAACCTTTGGATTAGTGTTTGTGTTCAGATATTAGTTTGTGTACGATTTATCATTCTTTGCAATAGATTGTGTGGCTTTCTCTTTGGATGGCCTTTTCATGTCCAGTGGCAGTGGCATGATGAAGGGTGGGAGAATTCATGTATGAGATGGCGATCACTTTATTTCTTGTTGCAGATATCTTGATAGAGCACATGGAGCACTTGGATTCCATTGATGGTATATGTGCGTGGAGAGATTAGTCTCTTGTTCGTGTGACAAATTACTTCTTGGCCCTTATGCAATGTATACAACAAATGGGAGAATGTTGGGAAAATGGTGTTGTACACCTTGCATAATAATGTTCTATTGTTGTATTATTTTATTATTGTGTGAGGTGGACATGGATTTATATTAAAATATCATATTGTATCGTTGCACCTAGATGGACGTGCAACATGTAGAGATTCCCTTAGAATATTCTTGTAACCACTTGATGAGTTGTATTGACACATTAGTATTACATTATATTGTATTTATTTAATATTGGGGAATGTAATTGTGATGAATTACCCAATATTAAATATGGGTCAAGGGTAGGTACGAAAAATATTATATTTTATTGTCACATGGTTTTGGGGACATGGTTTTGATGTAATACTACTTGGTGGTTTTGTGGAAGCTTGTGTTTATAAAAGCAACCGCAAGGGTAGTTATTTGGGTTGGTCAGTTAGCCAGGTTAGCATTTTTAAAGGAAGCATGCACTAGTACATTTGGGACTAATTTCCGACGGCTGATTGTCAGAATTGTGACTAATTATCGTCGGAGTGCATTCATGCTTGGTCACATGGAGTGCTTGTTGATGGCTGGGTTTCAGTTTCTTTCCATAGTTGTATTATAATGGATGCATTGCTAATAATACATGGTGGATGATGCTTTTGAAGGCTAGGTTTTTCCCTCATGAGGGTTTTCCTAGGATATATCTTGTGTCACTTTTTCATGGGTATGTTGTCTATTCTTTGCATATGGACTCTATGTGTTGATTTGATTAAGATCTCAATTGGGTTATGTGAAAATTGTCATAAAATTGGTTGCAAGTTTCCTTACAAGAAAGAGGGAGAGAGCGGGGTTGCAGGGGGATTGAGGGAGAGTTATATCCTCAACCCTCCATCATCAACCGTAAACTCTAAACCATGAACCCTTTAAATGCTTTGTTACCAGAATTGATGTACATTTCTTTTCTCTTTCAATTAAAATCCAACTGAATTCCTTGTTCGTATAGTTAATAAAAGCATGTATTATACGATAATATAATTGTATTAAGTAAATGACAAAAAAGAATAAAGGCATACTAACATTAAGAGGCAACCAACAACAAGGACTGAGAGTTGTTATTCTCTTATAATGACACATTTGAGAAAAAATGGATTTAAATTGAGCATGACAAGAATAAAGATGAATCTATATGACCAAAAATCATATTGATGCAAGGCTCAAAACCATACGACAAGAAAGGTTGTATAAGAAAAAATAAATATTTTAGATCAAAGCTAAGGTAATCCAACACAACAAATACCTTAGTTTGTTGAGTATGGTGATGAATACTTTAGACTTACTAGTGCTAATTTGAATGATTGTGAATGTACTTTTAATATGAAGGAGATATTAATTGATGATATTTTTTAATATTTCATAATGGATATTTTTATTTTGGCATTCATGGGCATGAGGATCATGAAAGAGCCCTTAGGGATAAAATTGTTGGATATGACATGGTATGAGATGAACAAATTATACTTCTAATGAATGGCTTCGTAAACTAGGTTTTTTCTTTGTCTTGACCCCTATTCTATCATGATTTATATTTTGAAAACAACAACTTTAGAAAGTAAACATGTAATTGAGTAGAGAATGACCATGATGAATTACCACAACTTTTGATTTTTCTTGATGTATATTGTTTCTAGAAGTGTTCATTGTTCTTACACCTAATCTTTGAGTTCAAAGATGTTTGCACATACCTCTATACTCAAATAGTCCAACTAATAATTCTTCATACTTGTAAACTATGGAGCAAAAGTAATTTTAGAGCTTGTAAACGTAAGTCATTGAGTGTAGAAATTCTTTCTAGTGTAATAAATTTAGGTAGTCTAGATTGTACATAATTTTTTTCTAATTTATAATTTTGATTTTCTACTTTGGGGTTATTTGGTTTTTCTTTTGCACCTATTTTAACCTTATTTTGCTAGGCTACCATGTGATAGCTTTAGGGAGAGTATGTATCAATGTTCATGATCTATCCTTCTAATTTATAGTGGAAAATTGAGAAAAATGAAACTAGTTCTTAGGTTTTGTTAAGCCTATCCAAATTGAGCTTATATTGTTAGGCATGCACCATTGTTCTACTAAATCGCTTAAGGACCTATTATAATTTCTATTATGGTTGTATGCAATCAAGTTTTCTTGTCCTAATCAATCCCCCCTCATGCTAATGCTAGTCCCCAATTTAGGTAGCAAGATTCATTGCCTGTTGATTGAGTAGAAAATAAAAGAAGACGAAAATGCGTAAATGAGAAAGTCAAAACAGAAAGATATGAAATTGACCAAAAAGAAAGAATCTTGAAAATCATAAAGTTCAATTTCTCTAGGTAATTCCAAAATTCTTGCTAGAACTATGGATGTCCAGCTAGTAGTAGGTTCATTCCATAAGTGAGACTTTAGAGGCAACTTTGGATCAAGGCTATGAAAACTTGGCTAGCAATAGAGAAATGCTCAACTTGAATGGGACCAATTTAATTTATCCACATGATAATTTTCTTTATCATAATGATGACTCTCATAGACTTAGAAAGTAGTAAATAAACTCATGCATACACATGATTTGATTAATTGATCCTAGTGCATGCTTTCTTTAAGTTTGGGTTTAGTTCAAATACTCATAATAGAGCTTGTGTTATGATTTTATCTTACTTAATTTATCCCTTTTGTTAGATATTTTGGATAAAATCTCACACAATCAAATCTAGAAGCTCATAGAGACATTCTTAATATTTTACAATTTATTTACTTGAGAGTTGCCATTTGCTTATGCATTTGAAATACCCTCTCTAATTTGTGACAAAATCAAGGAACCAATTCTTTTGAATTTTCCTAGTGACTTTTGTTTGTGGACTAAATTATTTGGTGTTGTTTATATCATTTTTGTTTATTAGGTTTATGAAAATTCTGACTAATATGGGTACATGATTATTCCAATTGTATGGGAAGTTAGGCCACCATGTCAAACTTTTATTCATGCATCAACACCATGTCTTTTGTGTCAAGATTTTGCTTCATCTATTTTAATGGGATCACTATGTATTCTAGTAGAGATAACATACTTTGAGGGCCCTAAGTCTATTCTATGGGTCAAAAATCATAACCAAAACACCATAAGCAAGGTCCCAAATCTTTGCCTTGCTGGAGTACACAACCTTACATTCATAGGTGAAGCTTGACAATGGCTCAAGAAAAGCTATTGTGGCTAACCTAGACTACCAATGGATAAGGAAATAACACTTGTGAAAGAAGACTAATGGAGTTGTTCTTTCTTTCTAATTTTCACATTTTCTTCTTTTCCTTTTACTCAATCAATGGGCAATGAAGCTCACTACCTAAATTGGGGACTAGCATTGGTCATTGCCAAGTTTTGTTTCTTGTGGCTAACCTAGTCTTCTTTCATGAGTGCTATTGCCTTATCCATTGGTAGTCTACGTTAGCCACAAGAAAAAAAACTTGGCAATGACCAATCAACATCAATAATCCACGGGGGCTTCACTAGCTAGGCAATATTATATAACGTGCATCAATATTGGGGGGTTTAATATCCTAAAAATTCAAAACAATATATTGCCTATATGGTGAAAATAGGGGGCTTTTTAATTCAGGCTATGAAAAAATACAATACTTGGTGAAAATAGATGTGTTTTTAATTTGAGTTGTATATTGGGAGGGGGTGACAAAAATAGAGTTTAGGGCAATATTTTTTGAAAATAGGGGGATTGTTTAATATGCCATGAATGCATGTGATATAACCCGAGTTCGCTAAGTGAAGCCCCCGTGTAATAATCATGATTATCTTTGTGCACCATATAATGTAATCATCGTAAACCATCATTACTTCTACTAGCCATAACCATATTGTGACCACTCCCTCAGCCTCCATTATCATTATTAATCATTAGCCCATTTAACTACTAATTCACCAACATATATTAGTGCCCAACCTTCAGTGGCCGCTAGTTGAAATTCTTTGTCAAGCATTATGAATAGTACTAAATGTTATTAGTACGGCCAACAACTACTACTTACCATCATCCATCACTACCATAACCAATGAATAAGTAGTGGCTAATTCTTTCCTATTTGAATTCTATGTCAGACATTATGAATAGTACTAAATGTTATTAATACCACCAACAACTAGTACTTACCACCATCCGTCACTACCATAGCCAACCATTAACTTGTCTCTTAAAAAGTTAAAGGAAAACCAGAAGTAGTGACTAATTCTAATAATTACTCATTAAAATTGGCCACTATGTAGTACAATTAACATTATATGTTCCATACTTGACTCATAACCCGATGACATATGGCTCCCCACAATGACATATATGTAACCAAATTACCTTGGGATGCGTCTATTCTGGCTCCAAAACAGTAGTATGGATTAACTAACATGCATGTTAGTTGCGCCTTTTACACTGTCGATTTTGCAATAAATGGCTGCGATTGACTAACACATCACTATCACGCTATACGAAAGATTCGTTTTGGAACCAGAATAGCCCCGACCATTACCTTGACCTATCAATAAGGACACTTGAACTTAGGTGGACTCTTTAAGGTCCACCTTTTAATAAGACCACCTTGAAATATTGGACTTTGAAATTTCGCTAATTTCACTAATTCTTCAAAAGCAAAGTTCATAGTTTCTCCGATTTAATAATTAAGAAACTGTCCTTGTAGTGTTTATAGAGTGATTGTAAGTTCTGTGAACTAACGATGTATTTCTAGAACGCGTTAACTTTGGTCCATCGTTTCGTCTAAACTACGGTACTATTTCGTGAATCGGCCTGTCGGAACAATTCGCGTAAACAAAGCTCAATGTAAATTCCCTTTCAATGCGTGGGAAGATACTCATTACTTTTCTTAAGCGTGAGAAATGGCTCAACGATTTTTCACGGAAGTTTGTCAGCTTCGAATAACTTCATTTCAAAGAAATTTCACACGATACTTCCACCAATCTTAATTTAGCTTTATTCTTCAAAAAGACACTTTAATCTTTAAAATTTCTCTGATTCCTCCATAGAGATTTGTTTATAACTTTTTCTAAAGTTAATTCAACTTTATTCTTTTAAAAGCTTCTTTAACCTTTCTTTCTTTGTTTTTCCATCAAAGATATTCGTTTACAATTTTTTCTAGAAAGATTAATATTATTTTATTCTTTTAAAAGTTTCGTTAATCTTTAAAATTTTAATTATCTGACTTTTTTTTGATAATGAAGATGTACTTTAGTGATTTAATCTGAAAAACTTCATCAACTTCCACTAATATTTCTTAATTTTTTTTTAATTGATTTTTTTTTTTTTTTTTTTACTTTTAAAATTTTTATTAGAAGTTTCAATTTTGAAGAATCTCTTAAAAAGGTTTTGATGTCAAAATCATTTATATGATGTATAATTAGAGTGTACTTAAATAGTTTTGATTAATTTTATTAATCTATATTTTATGAGTAGTGCTTTATATAAATTTATCTTTCATAAGAATGAGTAGTCTATTTAACGCTTATTACATTTATGTAATGCTTACATAGGTGAAGCATATAGATTTTTTGGGAGGTCACCTAGCCTAATACTTCTCTGACAAGCATTGATAACCCTAGCAAGTAATGTGGTCTTGATTTTGGGAAAACCACACGGTGAAGTGCTTTCGAATCAAAGTAGTACTAGGATGGTTGATTCACCTCTATGAGCATCACCTATATGAAATGCATGATAAATAGATCATTTATAATCATGAAAGATAAATTATTGTGAACCACTACTCATAAAATATGAATGGAGAAAGATTGACTCGAAAATATGCAATTGTAACCTATTAAAACACTATGTAATTTGATACATTACAAAAACACTACCTTAATGTAAATAAAAATATCTTAATTAAAAATAAATTGTCAATAGGAGAATTGGAGATTCTTCTCTCATTGTCACATTTTTGGAACCTCTTAAGAGGCCCCCATTATAGCCATTATACGAGGTTATCCTCTTCACATATGCATGTGGAAATAATTGAATTTGGTATGATCAATTATTTAATCTAATTTATAGTCTTATTCATTACATGAGAATTATACTTAATCTAATAATATGCAATAATCAATTAATAATGATCTAATAAAAATATGTAAGCATTTTTTTAATATAATTTTTCTAAGGACCAATAGTTGAGACCTAGGTCTATGCAATACCCACTTAAGCCACTAAGTAAACTAGATCTAATGCCATTAAATTGATCAAAACTACAACTAAAATTTTATTTCCAAATATATTACTTAATACCAATTTAAGACTTGTGCTATTTGTTGGGTAATGCTAATAACTAGCAATCCTACAATATGTACAATCAACACACTGATAGGTATTTGCAATGAATGCCTTTTAATTAATTAGAATATTACAAAGAAATCTAGGTATTTATTTGTAGCAATGGAAGTTGTTCTACATAGTGTATAGTTCCAAGGGGTGGAGTATGTTACTAATTGAATTGTTCAGTAATTTGAAGTTGATATTGTATGTAAAAAAGCTCCTTCCTTCGTCTAAAAGAAGACATGCACAATATCTTTTATATGAAAATATCATAATATCTTAATCTTAGAATAATATGTAGATCTACGAAAGGATACACCTATGATATTACAATAAATGGGAGACCCTAACAATCAATGCTTCTAATGTCAATTGATTCTCTTCCAAGTGTTAACTCGAGATTTATTAACTACCAAAGCTTGTATTATTTTGATTAGTTGTTGGCAATGAGTATAATGATTAACCAAAATGATTGACACATGATTATGATATTACCATCATATGTTTAATATATACATATTTTTTTGTAAAAATGTTTCTAATATAATGAAAATAGTAAAAATGGACCACGGTATGTGAAATGTT
The DNA here is from genome assembly GCF_030272615.1 of Cryptomeria japonica. Taxonomy (NCBI): domain Eukaryota; kingdom Viridiplantae; phylum Streptophyta; class Pinopsida; order Cupressales; family Cupressaceae; genus Cryptomeria; species Cryptomeria japonica. The sequence continues at coordinate 136,572,226 of NC_081408.1, read as the reverse complement.
ATCACAGTGAATAGTTTGTTTCTTATTTTACAATTCAAAGTCTATCAAAGTATGGACCAATTTTTTCATGTTTATGCACATTATCATTGAATATTGAATTAAATTTATAAAGTTGGTACATTGTGGCTGGATGTATGTTATTCAACAAATATTATTTACAAGTGACATTTTTATCCGTGAAAATAAAATTCTAACCTATAATGCTAAATATTATAAAACACAATGTTTTGATTCATCAAATATTGTCAAAACATTAGCCTAAAAGATATAATTGCAATAAAAAATTAAAACAATTCACATTTACCTATCTCTTGATAATTATGTTCTTTTGTACCTATAGTGGTAAGCAAGATATGTAGAGCCATTTTTATTAGGAGCATTTTTTTTTTAATAAGTTAACATGATGCATTTGGGCCACACCCATTTATGAAACTATTAAAAAACAAATGGAAAAATCCATGGAGAGCCCCTGGATGGGCAGAAATTAACAAACTTCATCACCTATTGAACCTATCATACAAAATGGCAAAGAAGCATATATGTTATTCTTGCAATATGACCCAACTTAGCCATTATACTGGTCAATATACTAAGTATTAATCTATCGATGACACATACATCAAAACTAGCAAATACATTAAAACCAACTTAGCATAACACTATTACTCAGCCTTGTTGCCTTTTGCATTGCCTTCTTACCCGTTCTCAGCTTCCTCGACTAGAGAAAAAGCCCACCTACTATCACCAATAGCCACCCCCTCAATGCAGCCCTTCAGGAAATTAACACTGGTCCTCGCCTAGATCCTCCTCACCACAACATTCATGTCAACACCCCAAATCACTAGAATCTGCAACGGGTAACATCTCCATCACCAATTTTGGTCCTCATTATATTATGTGGGATTAAACCCTAACCCAAGATTGCTCTCTGAAGGAAATCCATCATTCCCTTACACCATCACTTCCACACTAGGTTTTCCCATAAGCCTCTCCACCAGCTCCTTTGATTCTCCTGCATCTGACAACATTGCCATGAACATAGACACAATGCAGTCAGAATTAATGTTGTAGCAACCATTTCCAGATAGGTATTCATCCCTTAAAACCATCCTAATGGCATACAAGACAACCTCTACCCTTGACTTGAATATCTCCAATAGATGTCGCCCTGAGATATCACCATAAAATGTCATTTTCCTTTTCTTGGCCACTAGACAAATTGTAGTCTCCATTCTGCTAGCAGCTGGTTACATTGAGGCATACTGCATTTTCCTCAATAAAAAGGCCCATCTATCGTCACTGCAATAGCTGCCTGCAACAATTTGATTTTGGCAATACCATCTCATAATTGTCTAACATCCTTTCCACCTGCTTCATTCGTGTCTCTAGTCTGTTAAGACAGTGAAATGTTCTAACTTAGCAAGTTACACATCCATCAATGATGCCAAAGCGATGTTACCTCTCTTATCAACTGCATATTTGGTGATGCAAATTGAGATGCAATTTCCTCCCTAGTATACGTATGAAATGGTGTAAACATTAAAACATTTCAATTCTCCTAGGATCGGAATTAATCATTTGTTTAGCTTCCAACTCAGTGTCTGTCCGGTCCATATTACGTTCACAACTATATGTGAATTGCCTTCCACAAGGATATTGCCGCATTCAAGTAATTTGCCAGCTTGGATGCCCATTAGAGCGACATAAAATTTTATCTAGCTTCCTACAACACTCTTGAGCATTGTAAAATCTCATCTAAGAATTTTTAGAAGAGAACATTCTTTCAACACTCTCCTTAAAGGTTTCTTTTAGCATTCATTAATGCCTTGTCTTTCTTGGCTTCTCCAAACATTTGAGATACATTGTTTTGATTGTTTTTCTCTTTTCTTACTATTTATTTTCTTTGTCAATATTAAATCTATTTTTGTTGCACTTGACACTATTCCTTTCTATTATATTCATTGACACACTATATTTTATCACTTATTGTAGACTTTAGAGTCACATTCATATATTTGTTGTTTCTTTTTCCTTTTAAGACACACTGAGCACAATTTTCTCTATCATCTTGGTTATCCATGGAGGTCAAATGACCAAAGTAAGGGCTTGACCATTCATGGAAAGCTCTTAAATAACCCAACATTCCATATCTTATCGGATTTAGGTTTTTGTTTAGAGATCTTCAACACATGGTGGTTTGCATTCTCGTTTCTCCCTTCATTAACTATTTTACTTCATTAAATTTGTAGATTAAATTATTATTTTTTATCCTTTCAATCATAACTGATAATAGCTATTATGACTTTTTATCATTTTGTATGTAGCTAGACATGATGTTCAAGGGTGAAACTAAATTTTCTAGAATCCAGTATTATGGTAACCATAAGAACAACAACGTGTTAAATAGGCACCCACATGTCATGTAGGAATCCTCACTAGTGACCTCCAACAAGTTTGGTTCTAGGATCATCTCAATTTATGATTTTCTATTTTGGTACTAGTTTCTTAGATTCATATTCCAATTAGTAGTAAATTATCCTTATCTATTCAACTCTACTTTTTAGCTTATTGAAATTCATTTTCCTAGTTTAAAACATTATTTATGATTATCTAGTTGATTTTTTTCACTCACTCTTTATTAGCTCCCCCTCTCGATCACTATTATTTATTTAAACAACAACAAATATACTTAAACTTTATATTCAACTTAATTATTAGACTTGCCATAGAATAATGTAAGAAAACTATTTCATTCAGATAACAAAGAAACTTTCTACGTTAATTCATTTTCCCTAATTTACATAACTTGATCTACCTCTCTTTGTTGTAGAATTATAATGTTACATAGGATTTATATGGAATAAACACAAACTAAAATTTGTTCCATTTTCTTTAGTGATGCATGATGGTTCACTAAAATCTACTAAAATTGGCTTGGACATTGGAAACGACAAAGAGTAGCATCTAAGTATAATTAAAGAGCAATAGACATTGAAAATACCAATAATAAAGGGAACCACAAACCTTAAGGTCTTATCTTCATAATGATGTCGAGAGTTTGAAGATTATCAAATCTACCAAAATTCTTTTCCTTCTCATTCCAAAAGCATATACATATAGAAATTAATATTTAGGTAACCCTACAAAAACACTTGAGTATAGTATTTAAAAAAAATAGATATAGTTTATAGAGAGAAGTTTTCTTGGGTTTGTGAAGTTGAATTTTGTAAATTTTATGAATTATTTGATAATTTAGTGTCTAACTATGATTAAAAAAAGAGAGTATTTTGTGTATAGATTTATTTCAAAAAGTATTGAATTATTGAAGTGTTTTTCAATCTACAAGCACTCTATTTATACCATTGTGTACATTTTGTATTGTCCTCTCTCCAATTAAAAGATTTGACAATGAGCAAATTATTTATCTCTAACACAAGTTTATTATAATTAGATAATTATTCAAGTGTCCATAAAAATTATGGGTCTAATTGCTAGTTTGTTCATTCATACATAATAGGTAATTCAAGACAATTTTTTCATCAAGAGGAAAATAACATAGCTAGCTTTCTATAGTTGATTGATAAATTACGTCACTTTTATTAGTCCTTACTTAGGCACATAGAATTCAAATTAGTTTGTGTCAAAAATTGTAACAGTACAAAAATTTGATTTGTTTAAAAATTAAATTATTCTTTTTTTTGTTCTAGAAAATGTATGAATATCATTATCTAATTGGAGGGTAAGAAATTGGGTGGTAGAACTTTTTTTTATTAATAACAAGAAGGTGTTTCATTATATAAAATAGATCAACTAACTTTCAAAATCAATGATTCACATTCACAAATAGACATGAAAGATGATTGCGTCACCTACAAACTTCTAATCTTTTTTGCTGATTTTTTTATCATACACTATTGTTTGGAACTTTTTTACCATCGCCATTTCTCTCACTAGTTTTCACACCAATTTTCACCATAGTTTTTTCTTACTGAACATCTTTATCACCATTTTTCTCACCACTTCTCACCATGGTTTTTTCTTGCTGAACATCTTTAACAACATAACATATTGGGGAAATGGAGGTTTAGATTTGGAATGGTACATAAATCTCAAATAAAATAAAATCCTGTCATAAGAAAAGCCGTTTTATTATAAATCAATTGTAAGCTTTTATTATGGCCAAGTACACATAGGAAAGGTCCACTATCTAGACTATTGACATGCACCTTTTTAGGGTGAGACCCATATTAAATTGATAATGTTTCCATTTTTCAATTATTGTTCTATTTGGAAAAACTAGAGAATCTAATTACTTAAAATGCCATCACACTTAAGGCTTTTGTTTTTTCAAAATATATTTTATATAATGTCTATTATATTATTTTATTGTTTTTTCAAAATATATTTTACATAATGTCTATTATATTATTTGCATTATATACAATAATAAAATAGAGTTTGATATATAATAATAAATATTCACATCATATAAAATAGTAAAATAAATTATATAATATATTTAGAATATAAATTTTATACAAAATAAATAAATAATAAAAGATAAAGTAAATATTATACATTAATTATAAACTACATTATTTATATTTAGACTTTTTATTTTATTTTTTTGATCGATAAAAGGCCAAAGCCAAAATTTTATTATTTTTTTATAAAAAATATTACATCTCCATTCAGTGTGGGCACCGGTAGGAAAGAATGGAGATAAGAAAACCTCCGGTCTAGCCCAGATCCCTTCTGGGATCAGATATTATAAACAACTGTACATTTATACAAATCCTCATTTGAGGATGGAGGCTGACTTATTAAGACATTTTAGATTCTTTCTGTACATAAAATCTTTCAGCACTTTCCGGTTGAATCCATCTTCCCAAATTTGGCTAATCCACTAATGCTTCGAGCATTAACTTCTGTCCTGTTTCCCGAATCTGCAAAACCTTCTTGCAACATACTTTGCCAGACTGTTAGAAGCATAGAAAACATAATAATTTGCAGCAATCATTCAATGAATAATTACATCTTTCTATTTATGTAAGAGGATTATAGCCTGGATCCCTTAGCTTGAGACCATCTTAACCTTTTGGGTTTCAATTTAAGAGATTATCCAGGCTACAATTCTGCCTACAAATGGAAAGGATCAATTTCTATCAGATACTTAATTGCTTTTAACTCTGCAAAAATCAGATTCTCCCAAACATAAATATTTTCATATGCATATGTATGTGTATTTATATGTCAATATGCGAAATAATCTATCTTTGAGTCTGCCAGGATCATGAGTATATACAGCTGCACACAGAAATAAATATGCCTGGAGAAAGGAGTGAAACAACAAAAGGGCAGAGGGACTGTCCAGAGGCTTTTCATAAATAGAACCAACTAATTATCCGAATCCATGACTAAGTCTGGGTTTACCTCTACTACCCTCCACAAAACCTCAACAAAAAACCTGCCACCCATTCCTCAATCGTTTGTAAGAACCCGAATGAACCCCACATAATATAGACAGGGTTTCTCAAAATCAAGATAAGTCGAAGGCTAATCTATTCTGTAAAATCCTCAACTATCATGCAAACATCGAGACAGAAACTAGAAATATCAGTCCTAGTTTTAAAACAAGGCTTATATCCTGTGTTAGAATTATTACGAACTCTAACCGATATGAAGAAACATGAATACCAAATATAAAAAAAACCAGAAACCTTAGCTCGAAGGCACATAGCCTGTCAGACCCAAATTGCCATTAGAAGATATGATTTAATCCTTATTGAAGTCTATACCCTCGCTGCCCAGGACAATCTTAACTCATATTACATGCATTGGAGGGATAACCTGCAGGTGCCAGAATAGAGAAACCAGACTTCTACCAGTCTCCTCTCTACACGACTGAAACACCCTTGGCACCCACTCACAGAATTGGTAGTCAAGGAATCGTTCAGGAGAAAGTATGCATTCATATATGAAGGTTCAGATATGGATATATATAAATATATATATATTTATATATATACATACTCATATATATATAGATTCTGTATATATATATATATATGTATATATGCATGTTTGTAATTGTGTAAGTTACTATTTACACCCACACATACACACACATATACATATATATATGAGAATATGAATATATGTATATATATATGATTGTATATATATACACATATCTATATATATGAATATATATATATATATATGTATATATTTATATATATATGAATACATCATATAACATGAATCAATCCGACGAATATGGGGTTGACTATAAATATATACATATATATATATATATATATATATATATATATATATATATATATATATATATATATATATATATATATATATATATATATATATATATATATATATATATATATATCTGAAACTTAGTATACCAAAATACTGATATAAGGAGACTGTGGCCACCCTTCTTGAATTATTACGCACTCTAACCGATATGTAGTATCATGGATACCAAATCTCAAAAAAAACCAGAAACCTTAGCTCGAAGGTACATAGCCTGTCAGCCCCAAATTGCCATTAGAAGATATGATTTAATCCTTATTGAAGTCTATACCCTCGCTGCCCAGGACAATCTTAACTCAAATTACATGCATTGGAGGGATAACCTGCAGGTGCAAGAACAGAGAAACCAGACTTCTACCAGTCTCCTCTCTACATGACTCAAACACCCCTGGCACCCACTCACAGAATTGGTAGTCAAGGAATCGTTCAGGAGAAAGTATGCATTCATATATGAAGGTTCAGATATGGATATATATAAATATATATATATTTATATATATACATACTCATATATATATAGATTCTGTATATATATATGTATATATGCATGTGTGTAATTGTGTAAGTTACTATTTACACCCACACATACACACACATATACATATATATATGAGAATATGAATATATGTATATATATATAATTATATATATATACACATATCTATATATATGAATATATATATATGTATATATTTATATATATATGAATACATCATATAACATGAATCAATCTGATGAATATGGGGTTGACTATAAATATATACATATATATATATGTGAGTACATATATATATATATACATATATATATATATATATATATATATATATGTATGTATGTATATATATATATATATATATATATATATATATATATCTGAATCTTAGTATACCAAAATACTGATATAAGGAGACTGTGGCCCTCACCTAACAATAATTCATGGGGCTATCCTTCCTAAAAACATACGAATTACCATCTGCCCCTAAATTGGCTAACTTGTCTGCTATAGAATTGCCTTCCCTATAAATATGTTTAACCGAAGTTTCCTCAAAGTATTTGATCAAATCCAGAATACTTTTTAATTCCGCTTTCAATTTCCAGTTTGTCACTTCCCTAGTCCTGACTGCATTTATAGTTAACGACGAATCCCTCTCTATTTCTAGATATTTAATCTTGAGTGATTTAGCTATAATCAATCCCTCCCACAACGCTGAAAACTCAGCCATGTTATTCGACGCCAAACCAATTGGCTTATTAATGCTAGCTATTAGTACACCGTTATCTTGGTGAATAGCACACCCTATTCCTGCTATACCAGGATTCCCACGAGAGGCACCATCGAAGTTTAGCTTAGCCCAGCCCTTTCGGGGGGGAACCCATTTAGTTAGCTTCCTATCTATCTCAACCTGCTTACCTCCACTCCCAATAAACGGGGGGATTATCAAACCCATCCACTTAGATCGAAGAACCTCATCCCATCTGGTTAAATTAATAGACTTTTCCTGCGCATGTCTTAGTCTATTATTGACTTTTTCCACAATTGTTGCCTCAATCTTATTTAGAAGGGATTCCACCCTCAATTTTGATTCTTTAAAAATCCGCCTGTTTCTCTCCTTCCATATTTCCCATATGAGAAGAGCCAGCGCTATTTTCCACACTAAGTGGTATATATCCTTTGTGTGGGGAGGTGGCCAACTAATCAGCCATTCTGAAATGTCCCTAGGTCTCGGAGTCAGCCAGCCAAGGCTTGAGCAAAGCCAATCCCAACATCTATGACTGTAACTACAATTAAGGAGCAGGTGATCCACATTTTCTTCCTCAGATTCGCATAGAGGGCATCTCGATGGTCCCATGAATCCTAATTTTGAGAACCAATCTGAAGTAAGAATCCTTTTTTGGGAAGCTGCCCATGAGAAGATACCAGCTTTGGGTAGACCTACGTTATTCCAGCATAGGTTAATCGGAATATTAGGATTGGTTGCAGCACTTCTGAGTTTTAAAAGTGAGTAACCTTCTTTGGCTTTATAAATGCCCGATGAACTACCCGCCCAAATAATCCTATCTTTCCCACTATGTAATGAAAAATGCCTATGCCTCAAATTATTCCAGAGGATTTCCTTGTCTGCATTTGTCAAGTTCATCTCATCAAGGGGTTTCCACTCCCAACCCAAAGCGGGGTCATTAGAAATAAGCTTGATATAATCCTTAACAAACCTGCCCCTGATTGATTTGCAATGTTCTATACCTTGTGCGCTTATTCCTATTTTGTCTAGGGCTGAATAACCCCCCCACGAGTCTTCCCAGAACAGTGCCTCAGATCCTTCTGCAATATCCCAAGTTAGATAATCTTTGATCACCTCTCTACATTCTAGCATAAAATTCCAGACTTTGGATCCCTTTGGTAGTATTTCCGTCCTTAGTATACTATCAGGGTTGGAATTAGTGAGATATTTAGCTTTGAGGATCCTTACCCATTTAAGATCCGGTTCCGAGTACATTTTCCAGACTAACTTCACCCCCAGAGCCATGTTTTGAACCCCCAAATCTTTGATGCCAACTCCCCCTATATTGATAGGCTGGCTAATTTTATCCCAAGAAATTAAAGCAAATTTCTTTTTGTCTGAATTCATATTCCAAAAGAACTTCCTCATCTTTTTTGCCATTTCTAGACGGGCACCTTTAGGTAATTGCTGGCAGGACATTTGGTATATCGGAATAGCCGCCATAACAGCTTTTAGTAATGTAATCCTCCCAGCCGAAGATAGGCATTTGTTCTTCCAAGAATCCAACCTGAGATCCATCTTTTCAAGGATTCCTTTCCATAATGAATTTATATTGTTTCCCTTATCCATCGGAATCCCTAGATATTTACAAGGAAGTTTCCCTTTATCAAACCCTAAGATATTACAAATATCTGTCTCTATGTTTTGCGAAGTGTTAAAGAAGAAGATTTCCGATTTATTCTTGTTCACTTCCTGACCAGAGGCTAATGCATAAATGTCAAGAATCCTTTTGAAAGCCATGGCTTCAGACCTATTCGCACATCCCATCAGCATTGTGTCGTCAGCAAACTGCTGGTGGGTTATGGCCTCCACTCCATTAGTAATTTTAATTCCTTTGATAATCTGATTCATTCGAGCACTTGAAATGATTCTTCCAAGGCCCTCTGCCATTATGATAAATAAGAAAGGGGATAAAGGATCTCCTTGTCTAATCCCTCTTGATATCTGGAAGAAGCCAGGTGGGGAGCCATTTACAAGTAACGATACCCTGGGAGATGAGATGCATTCGAAGATTAAATTGATCCATTGTTTAGAAAAACCAAAGGATTCTAAACATTTACATAGAAATCTCCAATCGACTTTATCATATGCCTTCTTAATGTCTAATTTGATCATCATAGCGGCTGATCAATTTTGCTGTAACAAGTGCATGACTTCTTGAGCAATAATAATGCCATCAAAGATAGATCTACCTGGTACGAAACCGGTTTGTTCCTCAAAAATTATGCATGGAAGGATGCCTTTCAGTCTATTCGCTAAAATTTTAGTAAAAAGTTTGTAAATTGTGTTACATAAGGAGATAGGTCGAAAGTCTTCAAAATTTCTTGATTCCTCCTTCTTTGGAATCAAGGTAATGAAAGTGTTGTTGATCTCCCTTAAAATACTCCCAGAGTTTCTAACAGCTTCCAATGCTTCCACTACCTCCTTACCAATAATGTGCCAGCATTTTTGAAAAAAGCAAGCAGGAAAACCATCCGGGCCGGGTGCTTTATCAGGGTTAAGCTGCCCCAATGCTAATTTTACTTCTGATTCTGTAAATTTGTTGCTAAGCGCTTTGTTTTGGTTTTCAGTTATGATCTTAGGAATATTCCTAAGCAAAGTTAAATTGGCATCTTTAAGGGAAGATTCCGAACTGAACAGGGTTTTAAAATGGTTCACCGCTTCTGTAGTTATGTCCTTTTGATCTTCCAGTAGTATACCATTATTACTCATGATCTTGTGAATACTGTTAGTGTTCCTTCTAATTTTTGTACTGTTGTGGAAGAACTTAGTATTCCTATCCCCATTTTGAAGCCAATTCTCTCTAGACTTCTGTTTCCAAAATATTTCTTCTTTTGTTAACGTATCCTCATATTTCCTGAGAAGTTCCTTTTCTTTGAGGAAGCTATCCTGATCCATTCCTAGTCTAAACACTTTTTCATTTAGGTCAGCGATTTCTTTTTCTAATGATATTTTGGTTTCAAAAATGTTACCGAAAACTTCTCTATTCCATTTCAGTAACTTGCTCTTGATATGTTTTAGTTTATTTACAAGGCAAAACATTTTTGATCCCTGAAAACTTACCTCAGACCACCACCTGGAGACGAGATCATAGAAATCTGGATTTTGCATCCACATTTTTTCAAACTTAAAGGGGCAACACCGCGGTGTAGCCTCTCCCTCAATATTGAGTATAACAGGGTAGTGGTCAGATCCTGAAGAAGGGAGTAGCGAAGCTGAGAGGTTAACTGCTAGATCGCTCAAGTTCCCTCTAAAAAGGAATCTATCTAATCTCTTAGCGATTTGTGTAAAGCCTGATCTTCTGTTGTACCAGGTATACACACCGTTACTTGTTTCTATATCTATCAGGTTGTTATGAGCAACCCACTCTCTAAAGTCTTTTAAGGACTATGGTTCCCTGCGAATACCACCCTTTTTTTCAGATAAATTCAGGATAGCATTGAAGTCCCCTCCTAGAATAACAGGGGAGGAGGTATCTAGCCCCATCATAAATGAGATTTCCGACCAAACCCTATGCTTTCCTACATCCGGGATCGGGCCATAAATGTTTATAAGGGTGAATGTGAGTTTGCTGTGTTTGCTAATTACCTTTCCCAAAAGCCAATTTCTATTACCAGCTATAGGATGAAATATTATACTCCGCGGATTCCAAATTATTCCAATACCACCAGAAGCTCCCCTGGCTTCCACAAATTCACAGCAAAGAAGACCTAATTTCCATTTAAAAGTCTCAGCTTCTACTTGGGCTAATTTAGTTTCTTGTATGAGAACGATGTCATGTTTCCATTTTATAATGTTGCGTCTAATTAGACGCTGTTTGTTAGGGGCATTCATGCCCCTAACATTCCATGAAGAGATTTTCATGGGGTCGTGGGAAGGCCCTTCCCCTTCCCAGTATCAAAGAAGGCTGTTAATTTGCCTTGGTCTTTTGCATTTCCATCCTGCAATCTTAATTCACTCAAAGATTTTCTGCCTCTACTTTTAGCTTCTCTAGCGCAGTCAGGAAAGTTTTTCCCATCATATATGTTCTTTATCCCTAAGGTTTGCTGGGAAACTATCACTCCCTCACCATCATCCTCTCCCATTTGGGACTGAGCTACTGTATAGTCATTGACAGGAATAGGTATGATATCCCCTACCCTATTCTCATTATTTTCTTCCTCATCCAAAGAAGCCAAGAGTTCCTGAATTAGGAACCTCTTCTCAGCTTCCTCTTCCGGGGAAAGATTTTCAACTACATTATTATCAAATACCTCAAGAACGACAGCCATTCTAGAAGACATTTCTTCTTGATCTGCCTCATTATCTTGACCCAAATTTTCGACTGACTTTGTTTCAGATGGACATTTCAATGAATCCACCGAATCAGATATTCTTTTTGTCATCTCCACTAAGGCATCTTCTTTTATAGAGTTTGCCTCATCTATTATTTTATCAAGATCACTAATGTTACTGGATTTGTTGTTTCTATTTTCATCTGTGTTAGCCACTGGCGGGCTATTATCATGTACAGGGGATGCATTTGAAGTGTTTTTTTAATCCTGATCTAAAAGAGGGTTTTCCATTTGCTCTATACTATTAACCAGAGCTGGGCATGATTTCAGCCTTATATCAGATTCATTTATAACCCCATTATAGAAGGTGGGATGAATGATCCACTCCCCCCTGTTCGATACTATCATGGTGGGTTCTAAGTCCGGGGAATTAATGTCAGATTCAACTAAGATTTTGACATTCTTGTTTAAAAACTCTTTTCCTAGTCCTTCATAGCCCAAAAAAGAACCAAAATGTTCCCCTATATATTCTAAGATTTTAAAATCCAAGTATTCGACTGGTAAAGAACCCAGATTAATCAATCTAGGGTATTTATTCAAATTCTGTGAATGAGGGTCAAAATTCGGTTTCCATTCACATCGAAAAAAACCATAGCCTTTATACAATTTTACCTTACCATGAAGAATGTCATTTTTTGTATTTTGATTATCACATAAAATTGCAAGAAAATTATTTTCCACGATAGTGATACTTACCTGTCCTGGATATAGGGCCGTCCACCAATCAATAATTTTTCCTGTATCTTCTCCAATTCCTACCCATTTTGCAAAAACCCCACATTCGCTATATAAATTGAATTGGGGATCCATCAAATTTTCTGGGATATTACATGTTCGCCTCAGCCTTATTCTGGGTTTAGGCTTAAAATTTCTAACTTTCCCGAGCGGTACCAGGTTTGCCCCAGTTGTCGGATAATGGTTTTTGGCTGTGGGTTTGTGCCAATCGAAGTTTAAAGACATATTTCTTCTTTCGCCCATCTTCTTCTTGGCATTTTTCGAGCGAACGACTTGCCAATTTCCGTCGGAGGGTAGTGACAAGGCATCGGCCTTTTTTGCCCTAATTACATCATTTTTCCCAAACTCGCCCGCTCTATAAACCGAATCCCGCCTATCATTTGTTGCAGGGTTTTTCTTACATGGCGGACTGAAGACAGAGATGCTCCTCGGGCATGTAGCAAAAACTTGTCTGCATCCCCCCGCCGAAAACCTTGGCAAGTTCGCTTGATACTGATTTCGCATTTCGCCAAATATCAGAGCAGAACGCCGTTCGCGATTTTGATACTTTATTTAATACCACTTTTTATTTTAAAATGCAATACATAATAATAAATATAATTATAATATTATTTTAATATATATTTTACATTATATAATTATAATAATTTGTTTGTTTATCCTTTCACCTTTTCTTTCTACTCATGTTTTTCAACAATGAACTTACTTTGTATTTTCCATTCGCTATTTTTTCTCTCATTTACTCGCATATTTTTTGAGATGGACTAAATTTTCAAGTCATTTCTATACACACTATAAGGAGATTGGTTTAGGATTGTCTATTTAAAAAAAAAAAAATTGGTGGGGTTTTGTAATATTTTTTTTACAAATTTTGCCAATTTTTCTTGTCCCTGTTAGATCATACACATACTTCTCATCATCTTTATCATGACCATTGTTCTCCTTTAATCTTGCATAGATCTAGAATATTATTTGAGTGAAATATTGCTTTCCATCAATTACCATGCTATTGAGGAATATTTAAATGGCATATTCAGACATCAACCACTAAGCATGAAATTGGAAAGTGGGATTGTTTACATCATTTCCCTTTGCTTAAAGTTTTGTGGTGAATGTGTTTTGCATAGCAATTTGAAAATGTTGTGTCCCTATGTTGGGGAAACAAGTTCTATTTTATTTCAACATAAATCATTCAACTCATATAAAAAACATAGCATGTCACATTAAGGACAATGAAAATTGAAAGTGACACTAACTGCATTATTAAATTTCCTTTGATTTCTACATTTCAACACCATGCATAATACTATCTTACTCACTGGATTTACTAATGTGTAATTAAATCTTAACAACAAAAATATGGTTCTCTTAAAAACTATAATGTGAAATTTAATATTTTGTTTTTTTACACTACAAGAATTTGGTAGCCCCCTATAAACTGTAGTGCACCGTGTAAATTTTGTAACGTGATTGGTGACACTTATGCGACATGCCCTTAGTATTGTGTGGGCTCAGGGGAGAGTAGAGCTCATGACATTGTTCCTACCACAAGAAGTCCTTGTCAATCAAGCCAAACCCTCAACCCCCAATGCGACATGTATTATTATAAGTTATACTACTTTATTTCATAGTTTAATATAAGAAAGTTATAATACTTTATTCCATATTTTTTTATGGTAGGATGAAAATTGTAGTATTTTTTTTAATTATAAGAATAAGAATAAATTTGTAAATATTTCTATGATCAATTATGGAACAATAATACATTAAAAGTTTGTGCACAAGAATTAACAAAGATCAAATTTGAATTTTTAAAAAATATGAAAGTTAAATATATATTTAAAAAGTTAATATTAATATATTTAAATAATATTGTAGACACCTAAATTTGATTAATTTAATTAATTAAATTTAGTTATCCAAAGCACATTTAATTAAATAATTACACATTATTTAATTAATGTGTAATCCTTCCTTCTATCTAATTAATTTTATTAATTATATTATAGTTCGCTTTCGATTAATTAATTGGTAATATAATCAATTAATTAATTAAATTTGAATACTTCTTCTATTAAATATATCAAATTTTGCAATTTGATTCACTTTGAATTTTTCCTGTAAATTTCTCCATAGAATTAATTAATTTAATTAAATAATTCTATTTCCTCACATGTATCCTAACTTTAACCCTTATCTAACCTTTCCCCTAGCCTAATCCACCCAGTTAACCAAGGGTTTAGTCAACCCTATCCCTTATCCCTCACCATATGTGTGCACATTCCCAAAATATCCCAAATTTCCTAAATTTTGGGGAAAATGTTGTTGAATTTGGGAAAAAATCCCTAAAATTTGTGAAAATATCCCAAATTTCCTCAAACATGGGAATTGCATCCTTTTTCAATCTCTTTTGGAATAAATCCTTCCAATTTGGGTGGCTTACTCCCAAATGGGCATGTGTCATCAGGGACACATGCCATTCGTTCTAATGACACATGTCCTTCTTAAGGACACATGTCACTCTCATCCATGACACTTGCCCTTCTCAGTGACATGTGTCTCATTTTCATGCCCTTCCATCTCTCCTCCAAGCCTATTTAAATCCCTCATTTTCCTTCACAAATCAATCCACTTTCATTTTCATACCCTCATAATGCAGATATGCTCACTCACTCTTTTGGATAAACACATCCATTTAGCATAGTATTTTGTATCCCATCTGTAGCATCCAAAAATTACACCCCTTGCAATTTTGACCACATTTTGGGCCCTCACCTTATTTGTTTCATCTCCATGCTTGATCAGAACCCATTTATGCCTCCCCTATGCAACCAAGCTTCATAATTGCATCTTAAAACTTTCATATCCCCTTGTTCCTAGCCTAAATTAGGGTAGGACTAGGCTGCTACGCTTGGTCCTCCTTAATTAGGACCTATTTTGGCCCCTAGGCCCTATCTCAAATTTGAGTAGGAAATAAATCCACATGTCAGCCTATGTCAAAAAATTAAATGTTTGATGACTGGAAGGTATATAAGAAGCTCTTCCCCTCTTATTTGCATATAGATTCATGAAGGTGAAATTGGATCTCAAGCATTCAAGCATCAAGCATCATAATCTAGCATTCCTCAAGGCTACATATTCTTCATCTATCCATTCAAGAAACATTGCATCATTCATTTTCAACCATGTGTGTGTGTTAGGGCTTTGTCATGTTCATGCTATTTCATACAAAATATGTGATTGCATCTAACAAGAAAATCATCATCATCATCTATTTCAGATCTGAAGGTATACCTTTCCATCACTTAGCATTTTTAGTATTCCATTCAAGGTTGATTCCAAACTAGGGTTTGACTTAGGCAAACCCCTATTCCCAACACATTCTCGTTTCCTTCTATGTGTAGGAAGAAGATGCCCAACTATACTTCTGGAATTAATCTTTATTTGTAGAGATGAGAAAACCCTTTTTGATATCTCCTCTCTGAACCCCAAGCATCATCTATGCGATATCTCAAAAGTCCGTAAGGAATATGGCCCTGCCAGAAGGGCAAAGGCAGTCATATTTGGATGGATTGGATAAAGGAGATGATTTAGGGGAGCTTTATAATTGAGGTCGACTGAAGTAGTTGAGTCAATCCATTACAGACGTATTAACGGACGCACGTGGAAAGATAATTAATTGTGTCCATGAGGCAGATGCGATTCCATGCATTCTTTCCCAACTATGCAAAGAGTTTGGAGGACCAAGGGGGGGGGCGACCTGGTCCGAACACATGGTCCCTGATACTTTTGTTAGATTTCATAGAGAAGCTCTGAATAATCTCAAATTTCTCAGATCCAGGTGCACGATGAAATTCTGAATCTATAGCTCACTTTTTTTGCTTACTTTGTCTTCAACTTCAACACTTTACTTATTCAACTTGCAAAAGAGGGTCAAACACATTTCAAACATAATCAATCTACTTAAGTAGTATTCAATCCTTGTATCATTTAGGATTAGATCTAGTGGATTCATCCCCTATTTTGAATGTAAATTTCTCCAAGTGAAAATCATCTTAGTGATTTCCCACTTAAATGTGGTGAATTTGCTAAGCTCAAATTTTCCACTTTATATTTTGGTGAACACAACTACTTACACCATTAATTTTGATTTTTTGTTTTCAAATCTAAGTGTGTGCAATTTAAAATTCAAAATTTCATTTACAAGTTTGATTTCCATGCAAATTTTAAAAATTTAGAGATTAATTTTACTAAAACCCTAATTTTTAAATTCAAAATCGACTTGTGATTTGTATAATTTGGATTAATTATTTTAGATCTGAGAATTCATTCAATTTCCAAATTCAAATTTTCATCTACAAGTCAAATGTCACAATTAATTTTTAAAATAAAGTGGTTAATTTCAAAAACCCCAATTTTTAATTTTTTTTATTAAGCTTGTGGTTTATTTAAATTTTGAATTTCCCTCTTCAAATTTGGTTGCTAATTTAAAATTCAAATTCAAAATTGTAAACTTGGATCAAATTTCAATTTTAAATTTATATTTAAAATTAAGTGGTTAATTAAACAAACCCTAATTTCTAAATTTAAATTAATCTTGTGCATTTTCCAATTTTTTAATTTCAAATTCCAATCTTAGATCTATTTTCAAATATACATTTTAAATTATGTGGTTCTTTCTACAAGATCCTAATTTTAAATTTAATTCTCTTGTGGACAATTTCAAATTCAAATTTTAAATTAAGAGGTTAATTAAAAGAGCCCTAATTTTTAATATTAAATTAATTCTTTCAATTATCAAATTTCAACATTTAAAATTTTAAATTTAAGAGGTTATTTGACAAACCCCTAATTTTAAAATAAATTTTTTATTGGATAAATTCAAATCTTCTAGTGGTTAATTTTAAATTTAAATTAAGAGGTTATTTTGAAGGCCCTAAGTATAAATTTAAATTTACTAGGAGGTTGCATAATTTTTCAAAAATTGAATAATCATTGTTCTAAAATTTTGAATTATTCAAATTCCAATTTCCAAATCTCAAATTCTCATTTTTTAATTTTCATTTCACATTTTCCAAAATTAAAAAAAAAAAAAAATTTTGAATCTCATCAATTTAAATAAATTAAGTGGTTTTATTTATAAAATCTTAATTTATTTTCAAATAATTTTCTTGAACTTAAATTTTAATATTAATCATGGCAATTAATGGACTTGATCTATTTTCTATTTCACATATGATTACATTGCTTTTTACATACATTTATTATAATCATGCATTGGATAATGACTTTCTTTCACTTCATGTTACTTCTTTTTATTCATAGCACTTGGACATATTGCATTTTTCGGATTTCCAAGTTTATTGTTTTTCATAGATTAGATCTTAAAGCTTTCCTTTTTCATATGTGTTTTGTTATGGTGATATTTTTGGGCAATTGCATTTCATACATAGATCACCTAAAAGCTTTTGTAGATCCTAATCCTAGAGATGACAATGAGAAACCTAATACTTGTACCTCCCCTAAGGTATCTAATGTGAATGAAGAAAGAGCTAGTAATCCTATCAATGATCTCTCTAATTTAGAGAAAGCATTGAAGAGAAAAATAGCCCCATCTTCTTCTCATACACATACCTTTTTTCAAGGGGGGCAAGGTAAGAATAATGGTGTTTCCATCTCTCTAGATCCTCCTTATTCTCCTTGAGCCTATCTTAAACATCAAAGCATCTATAGAGAAGATGATGTCATGAATTTAATTCATGATCTCTCTCCCCATATAACATTAAGAAAAGATGATGCCTTAGATGATAAGGATCTTCCTTCCCAATCTACCAAAGATCATATGCATGATGAAAGAAAGGAAAGTCCTTCTCCACAAGATATTCCTTCTTCATATACTAATCCTTTCATTCCTTCTAAACATCCTTACGCTACAAACTTCAAAGAAATTTATTATAATTTCCCCCCGCCTTCTCAATTAAAATATTCTTATAGTAGTGGCTTTAACTTAATATCAAAACAAGGTTTTAGAGGATAAGGACTTGGAAAATTTGTACAAGGAATTCGAGTCCCTATAAACCCTCCTACACAAATAACCACAGAAGGCCTAGGAAATGATAATAAATCTCCTATGGATGAACTCCTTAGGATTAAAGACTTCAAAAATCATCTTGCAAGACAACAAGCCATTAGTGCTCACAAAAGAGCTTCTTCTTCAAAAAATCCTTTTTCTTCATTTCATCAAACCTATGATCACCATGCTGATGATTGTCCTAATTTTTAAAATTCAATAAAAAAACTTATCAATAGTGGTAAAGTTAAAATCATGGATGACAATCCTTCCTCTTCCAATAGCAACTCTCATCCTCAATCTCAAAAGAATGAACTTATATCTATTAATGATCAAGAAAGATTAGCAACTAGAATCTTTTGGAGATTGTAGTATGATAAGAATATTGATTTTCCTTCCATTAGAGCTAATTACAACTATAAGCATAAAAAGGTGATTTACATTGTCTTTTTCATAATTGTTATTCTCATTCTCTTGGAAAGTATAAAGTATTTAAGGAATTTGTTCAAGAACAATATGATCGTGCTTGTATATGTCTTTCAATAGATCTTGCTCTCTTTCTAGGTGAAAAGGTAGTGCCTTAGAACTCCTTTCACCCTCACGTTTCTCCTCATCCTATGACATAATAAGTTAACTTAGTCGGGGACTCTTTGTCATTATAGGTTATTCTTCTTCAAAATCAAATATCTTGGGGTAGCAACATGATTTACCCTCTTTCTCTCCTCTTCCTAAAAGTTTCACTATTTTCTTTGTGATTGCATTATTCATAAATTGATGTTCTTTCTTGCATAAGTTATCCTTCATGCAAGCACATGTTTGTTCCTTGGTTAGGACCTATTCTTTTTTTAAAATGGCACATCTCTAATGAATAACCTCTCTCTAGAAGATATTTAATTTTCCTGTTTGTCCTCTTGCTTGGGGTCCAAGGATGGCTTTTTCACCCTCTCTCTTTCTATCTAATGTATCACTATTACCTTTAGGGGTTGGATTTTTCATGTGTTGATATCCTTTCTTTCAATTACATGTCTCTTATGAATAATCCCTCCTTAGGGGGATATGTGTTACTTCTCTCTCTCTCTCTCTCTCTCTCTCTCTCTCTCTCTCTCTCTCTCTCTCTCTCTCTCTCAGAAGATTGTCACTTCTTTTGAGATGCATTTTTACATAAACTACTATCTTTTCTTGTATTGGACATTCATTCATGTGAGTTTATTATGCATTTCCTTATCCTTAATCTCTCCTTCAAAGATTTTGTAATTCTTCTCATTGTCCTTACATTTGGGGGGCACTGATTGATTTCTCCTCCTCTCTCTCTCTCTTGTCTAAGGATCTACTTTTCCCTTTTGGAGTGGTGTTTGTTCGTGATTAGGTGTCATTCCTTGTGTGAAGTTATTGTTTGCTCAAGGATTCTCTCTTATATAAGAGGTGTAAGTCCTTGGCTACAACCTCTTCTTCACTTGGCAATGTATATCTATAATTAATTTACCCCTCACATTGGGTCAAAAGTGTGTCATCCTTCATCAAGAATCTCTTTCACCTAGTCATAGGAGGAAGGTATGAATTCTTGTTCTCCTTCCCTTCGTTTGGTAGAATTTGTTATGTTTGTTCATGATAGCTCATCTTGGAGGTAGACATGTTTCGAGAAAAGATCTCTTCTCCTCCAAGTATCCCCTTTACACTTGTTGCAAGACATCTCTTTTCCAACTATCTTATCCATGCTTGAAGACTATTCCCTCTCTAGCTTGGATTTATGATATTGTTTCCTAAAGGATATCTCCTTGGTGTTGAAGGTAAGGTATCCTTGTCTCTATCTTCCTTAAGACATCAATATAAAACTATATTGACATCTTAAGGAGGGAGCACCCACATCACTCCCCTTGTACCATATTGTACTATAACTCTCACATATCTTTTTTGCATGTCTTAAACAGGGTATTCATTCTTGAAACCATATTAAAAAATCTTAGAGAAAGATGCTTCACACTTAAAACCAGACATAGAATTTGATATATGTCTTAGATGGGGTTACACATAATCGAAAACAACAAAGTCTTAAACTAGATGGCCTCAAAACTAGGCATGTGTCTTCGCCACTTGGCAATTTACACATTTTCACACACACAATCACCCCTTGGCATTTGCATTTACATTTCATGTCTTAAACAGGTTGAATAACACTCAAAAATAGAGCAAAGAGTCTTACACAAGGTGCTATACACTTGAAACTAGACA
The DNA here is from genome assembly GCF_030272615.1 of Cryptomeria japonica. Classification (NCBI taxonomy): domain Eukaryota; kingdom Viridiplantae; phylum Streptophyta; class Pinopsida; order Cupressales; family Cupressaceae; genus Cryptomeria; species Cryptomeria japonica. Next base: position 136,551,239 of record NC_081408.1, on the reverse strand, counting down.
TCACTTGAACACATGCATGAGGATTGGTGGAACTAGATAAAAATAGCTAGACTATTCTTACTCTCCTCCCCACATGGATCACCTAGATAAAAACATCTAGGGGTGAGTTGTCTATGTCCTTTCTCACCATGGATCACATAGATAAAAACATCTAGGGGTGAGTAGTCCATGCTCTCTCTCATCATTCTTCTCCAGGATCACCTGGATAAAGACATCTAGAGTGTATTCATTCTCTCTTCTTCCTCTCATGAGTTCATAGTTTTTCTATTGATAGTTCATGTATGATGATTTATTTACTCTTTTATGTGATCATTTGTGTCTGTGAGATGGAATTTTCAAGAATGATATTAGTTGTTGAGACATTTTGATATTGAGGTCTCTTCGGCTAGTTGACTTGAGGTCTTGTTTTTGGTCTTTAGATTTTGGGTCTTGTGTATCTTTGTGTCTTTGCCTTTGTTTGTCTTTTTATCTTTATTTGTCTTTTTGTTTTTTTCTTATTTTGTGTGCCCTTGCATATGTTTGAGTGAGTTAAGATCCTAAGATTGGGGGCTTAGTTCCTTAAAATTAGTGATATCTTATACTCCTTGTGATTTTTCTTTGCATTCCTCATCTCCTTCTACTTTATCATGAGTATTTGCATACGCTCATACTCCCACTAAAGTGGGGGCTAAATGCATCCTAAAATTGTACCCCTTGTAATTTTGATAGCATTTTGGGCCCTAACCTTACCGGTCTCATCCCCATGCTTGATCAAGACCCATTTATGCCTCCCCTATGCAATAAAGATTCATAATTGCATCTTCTAACTTGCATAGCCCCTTGTTCCTAGCCTAAATTAGGGAAAGACTAGGGCACCATGCCCTGGTCCTCCTAATTAGGACCTATTTTGGCCCCTAGGCCCTATCTAAAATTTGAGCGGGAAATGAATCCCCTATGTTTGAAAATTAAATGTATGACAATAGACAGGTATATAAGAAGGCCTCCCCCTCTCATTTGCATATACATTTATGAAGGAAGAATTAGATCTCATGCGTTCAAGCATCAATCATTCAAGAATTCATCATCTAGCATTCCTCAAGGTTGCATTTTCTTCATCTATCCATTGGAGCAACATTTTATCATTCATTTACAAGCACGTGTGTGTGCTAGGGTTTTGTCATGTTCATGCCATTTCATAAAACATATGTGATTAAATCTAAGAAGAAAAGCATCATCGTCATCTATTGCTGATATAAAGGTATACATTTCCATCACTTATTTCAAGCATTTTTGGTATTTCATTCAAGGTTGATTCCAAACCAAGGTTTGACTTAGGAAAACCCCTATTCCCAAAACATTTCCATTTCCTTATGTGTGTAGGAACCAGGTGTGCAATTGTAATTTTGGAATTAAGCTTTATTTGTAGAGACGAAAAACCATTTTCACTATGCGGAGAGTTCAGAGGACCAAGAGCGGGGCGACCTGGTCCAGCCACACAATCCCTACTATTTTTGGCAGATTTCACCTAACAACTTTGAATCATCTCAAACTTCTCAGATCCAGATGCATGATGAAATTCCGAAGCAGTAGCTCGTTGTTTTTGCTTACTTTGTCTTCAATTTCAGCACTTTACTTATTCAACTTGAAAAAGAGGGTCAAACACATTTCTAACATAATCAATCTACTTAGTATTTAGTCCTTGAATCATTTAGGATTGGATCTAGTTGATACATCCCCTCTTTTGAATGTAAATTTATTCGAGTGAAAATCAACTTAGTGATTTCGCCCTTCCATGTGGCAAATTTGCTAAGCTCAAATTTTCCACTTTACACCATCTTAGCTTAGCTTTCATCTTACAGTCAATATCATGGATCACAAACAAGTATCCACCATATAGAAATCACACATCAAATAAGGGGAAAATCAAATCAAAGGAGGAATACAGACTTTTCATTTTAATTAGATTTATTTTGTTTATCTAATTTCTTCCTTCTTAACATCCTAGTCTTGAGTGTGGTTACAATATGTGTCTATCAATTGCTTAATTTATCTTTTCAATAGTTTACATTCATATTTTTTTGCATACAAATATATTAATAATTAACTATAGATTATATTTGTTAGAATCAAGGAACACTAAGAGGGGGGTGAATCAGTTTTCTACTAGAAATCAAATTCACAAACTTATCCTTTATCCATTGGTTAGCAATGTATAACATTAGAGAACATAAGAAAGTAATAAATAAACCACAGATCCACAACATCAAAAAATTTACATGGAAAACCAAAAAGGGAAAAACTACGGTGGGGCTAAAACCCACAATATTCATATACTATGACCAAGAGTACATAAATATTACATAGATGGGGAATGCACTTGCATTCAGGCTCACGTCCTAGAGCTCACTACTCAATTATAATAAGGGCAACAACCAAGAGGAAGTCTCACTACCATGAAGAGATTTACAATGAGGAAAATACAATAAAAGAACTCTAGAATAGCATCTAATAATGCAACAATGAGTTCCAGTTAAGTCCAAGTTCTATGACTGTAATCACTCTGCAACATGCTCTATTTCCGTCTCAATCAAATACCAGATCAAATGCGCACATGAAATTATGCTCAATCACATTTTAAAAAATCACCATACCTATATTATATCAAAAAATAATCACCAATTCAATCTTATCCAATCATATCAAAAATAATCTCCTACCAGTCGGCTTCCAGAAATGTAATGTGTAGCTGCAAGTCAGCTTCAATTACTATCAAAACATATCACCACACCAAAAAAATGTCCCAAAAATATTTAACAATGTCAACCTTCATAATTTCCACCTTGAACTTAGTCACCACAAATCACCAGAAATCTTTCGGACCAAAACTCTACAAAAATAACCACGAATTACTAGTTAACTAGCTACCGATTAACACTTGCTTCCGGATAAGAAGAATTATTACCACTAGATCAAATCTCCAATAAGAGTTGGCATCAATGACAACCCTAAACCATAAATCAAGCATCAAAAATTACCGGATGAATGTCAATCGCCAACAATCTCCCCCTTTGGCATTGATGGCAACACCTGTGAAAAGTGGATAAGTGTTCAAACTTGTAAAGCTTGTATACTAGATCAAGAATGAAATAATTATAAGGCTCCCCCTTAGATCAAAAACCCAAAAACCTATAGAAATCTATTTACTCCACTCACATTGTACATTTTTCACCTTATCTCTCCCCCTTTCATAGTAATGCCAAAGATGGTGTGTGGATCAAAAATTACCTTGTACATGTATACACACTAGATGACTATATCTATACATACTTGAGTACATCTATATATATAGACTTAATAAATCCAAACTAGGTGTTTCAACCTTCCTGCAATTTTTCCAAAATTGTAGAAAAACCATTCAGAACATAAGCATGAAGTTCTATTGCATGCAACTCAGTTCGTGTCTCCTGAGTCATAATCTGAATACATTCCATCTTATGGCACACCAAGGTGTCTAACTGGGGACCAACTAGGTTCTAAAGTTCACCTTCCCTTCTTTTCATCTTGTCCTTCTCCATCTCCAGATTACAAATTTGTCCCATAAGAGTCAAATTTTGACCTTCAACATTTCTGACCAAGTTTATAGTGGGATCATATGCCTATGAGATCTGGGCTAGCTAACTTCTGCAAGTATCTATCTGCTTGTCTAATTTAGTAGTAAAATTTGTTAAAATTAGACAAGACTTATAGATCTTACCACCTACTTGTAAGACCTCATCAATTAATTTCAGTTCTTTGTCTAGATGGGCATGATCACTTTCAATCATTTTCAAAAATGTTTGTATTTTGGCTCCTAGCGTTTCAAGTTGATGCCTTGGTTAAAGAATCAAATTGTGCATTGATATATGATCTACCAAGTGCTAGAGCTTACCGAATGAATTGGTATCAACATCAAGCTCCAATTTTGGAACTACCTGCTCTAAGACTATAACTGTTTTCTCAATAAGCTTATTTTCTTCTAACTTAGATTGAGCCAACTCCTATTTAGCTTGAGCTTGAAGAGCAGTAGTTGTGATCATTCTCTCAGCCAAAGACATTTGGTTGAATAGCTTATCAAAACTGATATTGAATTGAGGAAAAGTCCCTTGAATTTTAATTTTGGAGGTGTCAATTGCCATAAGGATAGGTGTTTCTATCACTTTTCCTTTCTCTTTGACCTGTTTCTCTTGCTTCTCCTCATCTTGTTCAGTATTGTCTTTTTCTCCTATGGGTGCCTTACGTGCGCCGGTGTCACCACTTGGTGCACCAACCTATGTTCCAAATGATTTATCTTTTGCCTTATCTGATTCAACCTCTGTAGTATCCAAAACTTGTTGCTCTGTAACATCCTGTGTATCCTCCAACTTTTCTTCATCAGGTACCAAAGGGTTCTCTTCCTGAGTGGCTCGATCTTGTGAACTAGATTTTACTTCTGGAAGGGAAGTCATTGGTAGTTGGTTCTCAGAGAGAAATTTCTTCCATATTTCAATGGTTTCTTTTCTTTTTTCCTCCACTCTTCCAACCATAAGGTTGTTTACTTTGTGTTTGCTCAAAAAATCCTTTTTGTTTGCTTGTAAAATCATCCTATCAATTTATTCAATAGTGATACTGGTGCACAGATTGACCAATTCACTTTCCTTCATTACCTTGTCCATCTGACTTGCTAATATTCTTCTTGCATCAAGAATACTTTACAAATCTTTTGGAAGATAGCGTTCTAATTCAATTAAAGTTTTTTCTAAATACATCCAAATGTAATACTACTGCTTCCTCAATCTATCTTCTATCATTATTATTTAAATTCTCATAATATGCAGAAATGTTTTTTTAGGTTCCCATCCTTAATAATTTCATTAATTAGTTCTTGAGAAGATAAAAGAGGAAAAATATGATACTTGGTCTAAGTAGTTTCCATCTTATTGGATTCAATTTCTTCATCCAAGTCATATTTGACTCTCCTTCCTCTCTTTGGCTTGTTGGATGGAACATGTTCAGACTTAACTTACTTCTTCTTTTTCCTTTTCTTCTCTTGATCGGATTGAGGCTTTCATCTTACCCTTGCAAATTATCCTTTCTTGGGGGCTTTTTGGATTTCTGCATTTGATTATATCTCAAATGCCACTATAGATACTGCTCCATACTCCCTTTGAGGTTTCTGCTTCTACCTTAGAGCACCTTTGCCTTTGGTTGATGAGCTAGATCATTCAGTCTATGTTGGAGGTGTCTTCACTAGGGCAGGAGAGGACCTTGTTACCTTGGGTTTGGCCTATGAAGGTGTTATATTTGTCCTCTGCTTCTTTTTTTTCTCCTCAACATCCCTTAAAACTCTTGTAGCCCTAACTCTCTCTCTCGGGTGATCTTCCACCATCTTAGCAAGTTTCCTTTTCCTCTCCGGTTCAATGGATTTGGTGTGAAATTCCATAGAATTTTCTTTCCATGTACCAAACCTCTCTTCCTTTGTGTCCACAAAAGCATTTAGTGGGTGTTGTGCATATGCATCAAGGGTTCCTGCATCTACTTCATAACCCATCGATATAATCCATACATACTAGGGTTCGACTACCTCCGTAAGGAATTCATCCTTAGTTACAATAAAGTAGATTGTCCTTCATACTTGCTAAGAATTTTATTTGGAATTCTTACTCTCTACTTCATCTTCTCTTGGAATGTTTTGAAAAATTCCCATAAAGCAGCATTCTGATTTTCTCTGTTTCCAAGTCTATCTAGACCTTGTTTGATCTACTGGGCCACCGGTCTGTCAAATGTCCACTATACTCTACTGGTTCTAGGAATCAGGTTCAAGAAGAAAAGTGCCAAACATATAACTAGAGAACCATACTTAAAAATGAGTGTCTTGTCCTGCTTAATCTTCTTCAGATTAGTCAAGAGCTCTTCCAAAAGAATGGTGCACAAACCATAGTGTGCATTTTCCTTTACCATTTTGTAAGCGACATGAATGGTTGTCCCTGATACTAAATTTAGTTAGTTTGACTGATAAACCTTACAACCTATAACCTATAACCATTACAACATACTTCACATCATCATCTCTAATTATGTTGATTTTCATCAATTTGTCATCATATTCAGCACAGATTTACTTGGTAACCATAGGGTTTGTAACCTTCTACAACCCTAGATTCACACTGGTTTGATTCCAGCATGTCACTGCCCTAATCTCCTCAGGTGTGATCTTGTATGGCTGATCCAACTAGATAAATTCATCATGTACTCTGCTCAACACATATCTAACCCATTCTTTTTCATCAAATGACACAAAATTTATGAACTATGTGAAACCCTTTCTTTGCAATTGCATTAATTTTGGCTTCAAGTTTCTAATTTCTTCCATAATATTGTTAGTATATAGATCCAAAATGTCTTTTGTGTCAGTTTCCTTGATTTCAATATGAATGTATGCCCTTACATCATCTACGTGCAAAACTTTGTTTGAAATGGAAGAAAATGCACCAATGCGGTCATCCACATATTTATATGGATGCTTTTTTTAATTCGAGATGAGTCCTATCCTTAACTTCAACAACTAACAATGTAGCAATACAAGAAGAGGACTCCATTTCAAATTTTCAAAAAATTTAAACTCATATATGTACTTCAAAAAATACCTTAACTTCTTGTCGGATGCCCTAACCCTTATGTCGAGTCACTTCTTTCTCTCTAATCGCCTGAAGATTTTGTTCCCCTCATTCTGCAGCTCAAAAACACTAATCACAAAGTGATAAATGATTCTCATATTTTCTGTTTTATCCTTGCAAAACCCTAATTTCACTTTGAAGTAAATGCACATTAGATATCCAACCGGATGCCCTGTTTAGCTACCGGATGTCAAAATCAACCATCAAAGTTCTTTGTATCAACTGAAATTCAATTCTTTCCATATGTAGTCCATCGACTACAGATCTTTCCCTGGGGGTATTGCAAGATTTGCATGAATTTGCCTCCCACTAAGGCCAAAAGACCTAGTTACCGAATGACGGTTTTGCATCGGATTCAGGTACAAATCTACCATCTACTTTAGATTCATCTTTTCTCACCCACATCTTCTCATGTTTGTCTCCAATATCTTTTTCTTTCACTTTTCCCTTCTCATCTGATTTGTTATTGTCTACTCAAGTACTTTCTTGCTTCTGCAGTACTTTGCAATGTAATTGGTTTTGTTACATGCATGACAAACAACATTTTTCTGCATAGGTTTGAAGTTCATCTAATTTGGTCTTGTCCTACATTGATTAGAGATATGTCCAAACATCCCATAAGCATAACATCTTTTGTTTTGGAAGTTATTCATTACTACTCTACACATATTTGACTTGTGTCCAAAATTATTGCATATGAAACACTGACCGATAAAGGTAAGAACATTATTCACGTTGTTCATTTCATTATTCATCCTATTTATGGTAAAAATAGAAACAACAATATTGAAAGACTAAATAAATTCAACCACAAAACCCTAGCCTAACAACAACAATGATCCACCATAGCATATCACAAAGATGATACCATCACATGTCCAATAGGGTTTGAATCTCCATTCTTCCTATCTCCATCGATCTTGATTGATATGTTTTCTCTCAGATTTTATGTGTGCAAAAGAGCTCAACAAAGAAGGGAAATGTGGTTGCAAGTAGGATTGATTGCATATGAAAGTTTGAATGCTAGAATGCTTGAAGGGATTGATAATGAAGGAAGCATCTTCTTATATAGAAGACATTGTAAGAAATGGAGGGATAAGATAAAGAGGTGTAAAAGATAGATGGTCGGCTAGGATTAAAGGGTAGGTAGAGAAAATAATAAAATAATGAGAGGGTAGGTAGTGTAGGAATTAAGAGATGAATGACATGTGTCATGGGTAGAAAAGGCTAATGAATTAATTAAATAAATAAAGATTTATTTAATTAATAGAAGAAGTGAGATCAATTAAATAAAAAAAATATTTCTTTAATTTAGAAAAAGGTTAATTTAAATAAATAAAAGTATTTATTTAAATAAGAAATAAGGCTACAAGAGGATAAATGAATTAATTAAATAAATAAAGATTTATTCAATTAATGGAAGAATTAGGCTTAAATAATTAAATAAATAAAAAATATTTATTTAATTAGATAGGACAATTTTAGGTGTCTACATTTTGCCTCTCTTTGAGACAATGTAGCTTTGTCGCATGGTTTCAAAGAAGATAAGATAAAATGATACAAAGTTGCCCCAAGATGGGAATGATATGCCCACTCGAGAGATTGGATGAAATGTCTAAAAATATTATAGACAATCTCTCAATAAGAAAGAAAGGCTAGAAAGGACTGACAAGATAGGATAAATTGATAGAGTCACGAGATAAAGAAGACTGACTTGGGAAATGAGAGCTAGGGTAGTCTATAAGATAGACTACGAGGGAAAACATCCTCATTTTCATCCACACACCTAAGAGATCAGAGTGCAGAGAGAGTAGAGAGTAGTCAACAGCGATGGAATTGGTGCATAGATTTGATCGTGTTCGCCGATATCAGAGGCCAACAGATGTAGTAGATTCGTTGAGTACCACAAAACCTCCTTGTACCTTGGTGCATTAATTGTTGTCATAAATGCATGTTAGGTAGGTCAATAAAAATGTCAAGAGGGGGGGAAAACATTAAGGCACGTCTACTTTGGTGCCAGGTGCATCTGCATTGTTACCAGGTGCGTCTATGATTTTAGTAGCATCTGGGTTCAATGCGAGTGTGTCTACGAAGTGCAGGCACGTTTGTGTAGGACAGGTGTGTCTGTGCAGAATAGAGGCACGTCTGTGTGTTTCAGGCGCATCTGTGTAGAGTAGGTGCATTTGTGAAGTATGCAAGTGCATTTGTGTCATGAATGCACATTTATGTCTTCAAGGTCAAATCAACAGTTATGTGATAAATATACGCTATCGATTGGATAAACTGCTGAGAGGATACACTAAAGCAAGTCCTCTAGGGAAGACTAGGATAACAAATAGGACTAGGATTGACAATTCTATGATAGAACATACGTTATCAATTGGATTAGGCTGAAATTGACAATTATATGATAGAACATACATTGTCAATTGGATAAGCTACTCAAGAGGATATACTCAAGTAGGTGCCCTAAAATATAGGATAAAAGCAGCACTTTGTGATGAATGGGGAGTACCACTAGGATAGAGTCCCATATGATAGATATAAGCACTAGGATAAAAAGCAAGACTTTGTGATGAATAGGGAGTACCACTAGGATTGACACAGTTGATTGGCTTGACTGCAAGAGGACCTACCTATGCTAGAGTCACGAGAGAGATTCCCTTCGACTCAGAGTTTGCGAGCAGAGCTGACATTCGAGGATAGAGCTGCAGTTGAGGCTATGGGCTTACGATACATTATGTATGTGCCTGAGTTTTGGGTGAACATGGGATTGTTGACTACTTTACTTGAGAGATGGAACTCAGAGACATGTACATTTCATTTGTCAATGGGTGAGATGACAGTCACCTTAGAGGATGTATACAAGATACTGAGGATGTCGATCATTAGGGAGTTAGTTCCTTACAATTGAGAGGGAGATAGGGATGCATTGAGATGAGTGTTCCAGGATCTAGGACTAGAGATGAGGGTTGGACATTTGTCATGGGACACCATGAAATAGATAGGATTGGCACTACTAGCAGTGCTAACAGGAGTGATCAGTGGATTTCTCTATCCAGATAGGGCGACACAAGGGTTGGCTGTGGGATGGGGGAGGACTTTGGAGACATTGGTGACTGAGCACACCGGGTTTGCATGGGGGTCATGTCTGCTGGCACACTTGTATTATGAGCTGCATCAATTTATATATCATGGATCAATAGGATTGGGATGTAGAGTGACATTGTTTCAGGTATGGGCATATGAGCATCTATCGGTTACATGTCCGATACACTTTAGAGGTAGGGGACATGGATGTAGTTATGTAAACTTGTATAATATGATTACTTCTTAGCCACGGATTGGGAGGCTAGAGTATTGGCATCCGGTTATTAATGAGGTAGACAGTGTGATATGGAGGCCTTACTTAGACTATGAGGAGTGGGAGGATGATGTAGTGGAGATGCCATATGTGTTCAAGAGAAGGTATCTAATTGGGCGGACACCATATGTCATTAAGATGTAGTTGATAGATAGGGTATGTAGGAAGTTCGACATGATACAATGAATGCCACGAGGGTCAGGGATGTATGCATGGACGGTGAGGGATCAGGTGCATTTAGGTCCATTGCTTTTGTAATGATCAAGTTGTGACACAACTTCTAGAGATGGTTCTCATGGCTTGGGACATATGGGAAGATGTAGAGGATGCAAGGATGGATGCAGACTATACTGCATATTGGGCAGAGCATCCATTTCCATGGTTGATGGATTTGGGGGAGCTGATAGAGGGAGATGGTGGAGGTGATGGAGATGATAGTGGAGATGGCGGAGGCAGGGTGCAGTGGTAGAGAGGAGAGATGGTGGAGAGGAGAGACAGGTTCTTGTAGTGAGGGCTAGAGGTGGATTGTTGTTATAGGTGCTAGGAACACAGGTTCCCAAATAGGTAGAGGGATAGGGTAGGGATAGGAGTAGCCAAAGGAGAAGCCATAGGGATAGGGTGAGGGGAGAGAGGAGGAGGATGAGCTGCTATCCTTGAGGGAGATCTGCCAGGGACAGGTAGGTGAGATCCAAAATATGGAGAGCAATGGAGCGAGGTTCAGGAGACAACTGAGGGGCACTAAGTAGGAGAGAGATTAGGCTATTCAGCACTACATGGAGGCTGAGACAGCACTGAGGGCAGGCAGGAAGGAAGCAGATGACACAGAAGCTGGATATGCTTATATTTTGTGGGCAGGGGAGGAGATAGCCTACTGGAGAGACTTGTACTATGAGGTGGTGTCACCAGATCAGTGGGCTAGGAGCTTCTGGAGACCATCGGGGATGACGACGACCACTGGAGGGAGAGAAATGAGAGAAGTGTCTAGTGGTGGGGTCATAGGTCCTCCACCACCACTAGATAGAGGGGATGAGAGAGATAATCCTGGGGAGGGTCCTTCTAGGGCTCAAACTCCATCGAGGCCAACTGGCTCTGAGGGAGGGAGTTCATCATAGCCTTAGAGGTCTCCCTATGTATCAGTTTTTTACCATTTTGTATGATAATGTAGACACCTTTGGGTGATTGTAGCCGTATGATTTTTTTGACATCATTGTATCATGACACTTATGATTATATATATGAGATAATTCATCCTTGTAGTAGGTATATGCATGTGTACCTATGTGATGTTTCTTCTCTGTGATGCATGTTTCTATATGATGTTTATGATATGGATGCAAATATGTACATGATGAAATGCAATATTTTTGTTCTTTTTTATATGTTATGCATATGTGAATGTATGAAATGAAGGTGACAATGCAAATAACTATTTACATGATGAGAATGTAAAATGTGCTAATATTTATTATGTGTAGGATGTGATGCAATTGTGATATCTATATGTACTATGTATGAAATGCTAATATGTGATGATGTCGGTGTAAGCTACATGAAATGCAGATATTTTTGGTGTGTCATTATACTCAGTCATGTGATAGTAGGATACACAAACTCAAGAAGGGACGATGAAGGTCAATCAAGAAAGGGGGATGGAAGATAGAAGATATGGAAGTGAAAGAGCTTCTTGTGCTATTATCATCATTGATCTTTATTATGGCAAATAGTTATGACAATCGAGATATATGTTTGATCTGGAAAGTCATTGTACCTATTTGCATGGAGATCAGACAATCACAAACAAGGAATGCCCCAATTCACACTAGACTCACAATGTCCTCATATCCTTGGACAAGTCATAGCATTACTAAGAGGCAATCCACACACAACAAAACAACATAGGTGACGATACCCCATCCTCGCCTTTCTAGTCAAAGACATCTTGGAGATAGAATCTCTAGTTAGAGACATCCCAAAAAAGCTAAAAGACATGTCATCTAAAAAGATAAAATCAAAAGAAAAACCAAGACTCGACATCAACATCCACTGTAGTCCTCAAGTTTAGTGTCTCTTGTCACTTGTATAAGTCTATTTGATTGTGGTCACAATGTTTACTTTCACAAAAGGATAAATAGCACTGAACCATAATGTTTTCTGAGTCTATTGAAAGATTTGATTTGTTGAAGCTCATTGTTGTTGTTATGTCTCATCTGAAACTATCTGAATCCATGAAACTGATACTTTATTGTAGAGAAGATGAAACTTTATTACGGATCTGTGACGCAAGTGTTGCTTTATTGTGGATTGCGTGTGGATAGACTAAAGAAAAATGGAAGTAACTGTACTCCTCGAAACCTGTGATGCTTTCAGTGCCATACCCATCACTAGACGTAGGATTTGCCTTAACCACATATGGGAGCTGATTTATTATGGATGGAAAGGGTGAAAAGGGAGGTTTATTATAAATGGCTAACCAATCTTAAGTAGATCAATAGCAAGCCACAATGGGAATGGGTAAGTTTATTATGGATGGATAGGTTGTGAGTGTGTGCAAAGTGAAAGGATGAGATGGAATCCCAAAGGAGGGAGGAGCAATGTCTCTACACATGGTGTTGGTGACCCGGTTTTCACCATGGTACTTGCCCAGGGCACCATCGAAGTGGTTTTCACCGTTGGACGAATATATTTCTCTTTACTTTTTTTGATTTTTCAATTTTTTTTTTTCACAAGGTGCCTATTTTCTAGGTTTTCACCAAGTAATGAATTTCTTATTTTTTATGATTTTTTTTTTCTATTTTTTATTTTTGTTTTATGATTTTTTTTGTATTTTTCATATTTTTTTATTTTTTTCCATTTTGTATAATTTTTTGATTTTTTTGTATTTTTGAATTAGGATATGATGAAGAGCTATGTATAAAACCAACAGAGGTGCATGCTATTGATAGGATCCTCCAAAGGTTCACCCTCTGTGGTTGAGAGCTAATATGCACCGGATCCATAGGCTATTGTGATGATGTAAGGACCAAGCCAATTTGGTTCAAACTTTCCCTTCTTCTCTCTGTCTTGCTGATTTTTAGGATTTTCTTTGAGAACTAAGTCACCTACCTCAAATGTGTGAGGCTTTACCTTGTGATTGTAACTACGACTCATGCGTTGTTGATAAGCCTTGAGATGATTAAAAGAAGTTTGTCTTCATTCATTCAATACTTCTATTTCTTGTAAGCGAGAGACCCTGTAGTCTTCATCATTAATAATGTTGTGCAGAGAGGCTCGTAAAGATCGTAACTTAACCTCAATGGGAAAGATAGATTCAGTGCCACAGACAAGTGAATAAGGTGTGGCTCTTGTAGGGGTGAGAACACTTATGTGATAAGCCCAAAGTGCGGGATTAAGTTGGATATGCCAATTTCGGCCAACGTCATCAACTATCTTTTCAAGGATTTTAAGATTATTTTTATTAGACGCCTCACCTTGACCATTACCTTGGGGGTAATAGGGAGTGGAGAAACAATGGGTAATATGGAATCAATCACAAAGTTTATGAACATCCTGGTTTTTGAAGGGATGTCCATTGTCGATGATGATGGCAAGAGGAATACCATATCGGCAAATGATATAGTTAAGAATGAATGTAGCAATCTATTTTCCAATGACTTGTGTAAGAGGCACGACTTCAATCCATTTTGTGAAATACTCTATGGAAGTGATAATGAATTTGTGGGCATTGGAGGAAGGAGGACGAATCTTGCCTATGAGATCGAGTCCCCACTGACAAAAGGGCCAAGGAGCTACAATCGGTTGAAGTTCTTGTGTTGGCACATGAATAAGGTCACCATGAATTTGACATTGATTACATTTCTTGACAAACTCATATGAATCTTTTTCCATATTCGGCCATCAATATCCAGTCTTGATGAGTTTCTTGGCTAAGGTAGGACCACTAGAATGTGGACGACATATTCCTTCATGAACTTCGCATAACGCAATCTGAACTTCATCCATTTCTAAACATCTAAGGAGAGTGCCATCTAAACCTCAATGGTATAGAATATCAGCTAAAATGATGTATTATCAGGAAGATTGGCGAATGAAAGTGTGGCATTGGTTGTTGGATAAGTTAGGAGGAAGGGTATTGTTACGAATGTATGTGAAAATGGAACTGTATAACAGGGAATCAGGACCAATGACACATATCATCTCAGTAGGAGTGATCTCATATGAGGGAACCAAAAGGTTATCCACCAAGAACTCATAGCAGGTTTCATTTTGTGGTAGATTGATCAGTGAAGCAATAGTAACCATGGCATCTGCGGCTCGATTTTTCTCTCTTGGTATTTTCTCAAAGGTTAACTTCAAGAAATGTTTCTTGAATTCATCTACCATTTTTTGTAAGGCATTAATTTTTCATCCTTTATTTGGTAGTCATCGGTTGCTTGACAAATTACCAGTTGAGAGTCCCAAAAAACATGAAGTTCCTGGATCTTCCACTGAAATGCAATCCGTAATCCAGTTGTTAATGCCTCATATTTTGCTATGTTATTAGTGCAAGGAAATGACAATCAGTATGATTTGGCAATGGAATCTCCTTGAGGAATGATAAAGAGGATGCCAGCTCCTACACCATGTTGTGTGTATGAGTCGTCAAAGTATAGTTTCCAAGGCTTTGTGTGTGATACCATCAAGATGGATTCATCTGGAAACTCTGAAGTTAGAGGAGCATCATCTATCATGGGTGCATCTACTAACTGATCTACAATAGCTTGTCCCTTTATTGCTTTTCTGTCCACATATTCATTGTCAAATTTACTCAAGAGAATCACCCATTTGGCTAGTCTGCTAGTAAGTGTCGCCTTATTGAGAAGGTACATCAATGGATCAATCCTTGCAACCAACTTAGTTTTATGAGTTAGCATGTAATGTTGTAATTTCTACGAAGCAAAAACCACAGCTAGATACGCATGCTCAATTGGTGTGTATTTTAGCTCATAACCAACCAAAGTATGACTAATGTAATAGACTGCCTTTTCTTTGCCCTCTACATCTTGTTGCGCTAAGAGTGCCCCCAGTGCTGTTGATGTAGCTAATATGTAGAGTAACAGGGGTTGTTTTGGGACTGGTGGCATCAAGACTGGTGGACTCAGAAGATAATCTTTGAGTATCTGAAAAGCATGTTGACTATTATCATCCCATTTGAATTTGATGCTTTTGTGTAGCAAGTGCTGAAAAGGATGACATTTATCTGCAAGTTGTGCTATGAATCATCGTATGGACTGAACTCTTCCTTGTAAAGATCAAAGTTGACCAATATTTCTTGGTGGTGGAATTTCTAGGATCTCTTTAACTTTTGTAGGGCTAGCTTCAATTCCTCTTTTTGAAACAATGAATCCCAAGAGCTTCCCGGAGGTTACTGCAAAGACACATTTCTTGGGGTTTAGTCTTACCTTGTATTTTTCCAACCGATCAAAAATGATTGAAAGGATGTCCAAATGTGTATCTTTGTCTATTGATTATCCCAAGAGGTCATCAACATAATCTTCCATAGTTACATGCATGAGATCATAAAAGATAGTGGTCATGGCTCATTGGTATGTAGCGCCAACATTCTTTAGCCTGTAGGGCATAACATTCTAGCAAAAAGTTCACCACAGACAAGTAAATGTTGTTTTGTGTTGATCCTAGGATGCGATTTTTATTTGATTGTATCTTGAGAATCCGTCCATCAAATATAACATTGCATGACCTTTTGTGAGATCTACGATTAGGTTGATATTTGGTTATGGAAAGTCATCCTTAGGACATGCTTTGTTGATGTCTCTGAAATCTATGCATATTTTGATGTTGCGATCTGACTTACTGACTGGTAACAAGTTGGATATCCATTCAGGATAATCAATTGGGTGTATGAATTTTTCATCCAATAATTTTTCAAACTCTGCCTTGACTAATAATGCCACTTGTGGATGCATCTTTCTTAATTTTTGTTTCACTAGCTTTGCCCCCGATTTAATTGTTAAATGATGCATTAATAAATCTAGATCCAGTATAGGCATATCGACATATGACCATGCAAAATTGATTTTTCACTCTGTGAACAAACTTATGAACTTTGATCTTTCTCTCTGTTAGAGATTGTGCCAGGAATATGTTATGTGGAATCTCTTCTGTACCAATGTTTGTTTTGATGGTCTCCTCTACTAACATAGATGATTTTTTTTCATATGATACTGGGAGAATGTCGAGCCTTCCATCTTCGAGCGCCTCAAAGAGATTTTCACCATCAGATACTATTGGTATTATGGATATATTGCATTGGTTTTGTCATTGATGTCAACACTTATCAACACTTATCCTTCTGGAGATCTTTTGTTATGTTCACCGGCAAGTTTAGTGACTTATGCACAGTCACCGGTATTTGGTTCACCAACAAGTTATATTGTTCACCAGCACTGAGGATGACTTGTTATCATCTGGAGATCACTTGGTTATGTCAAAGAAATGGTTTGGACACTTGGTTTTGGTGATTTGATTATTGGTCTAATTGGGTTAACATATTTGTTGTTACCGGCAAATTGGTCTAGGTTATGGACCAACATGCATTATCTATTCTAGATCAACATGATACATTATGGAGATGATTTAATCAATTGTTATTATTGTTGAATGAACATGATGCATCACATCTTGACTTATTTGTAATTGATTTTATTGTAATATTCTTAGTGAGCCAACCTACACATTTGGTCTTAGGTTTTGGTATATATGTAATATTTCATTTGTGAGATTAAGATATGGTATGGTAAGATTGTGATATTTGCTATATGCGAATATAAGCAGAGATACTCATGCAAACATCATTTGAAGATTCAAAGAAGGTTTGAAGGAGATTATCAGAGCTTAACCGGTACTGAATCCAGTATAGAAGATGCTACTTTGAGCAATACATTATCAATGGATTTAATCATCCAATTGTAGTCAGTGTGACTCCCATCTTGTGATTGAGTAGTGAGCTCTAGGCAATTGGCCTTTCTGTGTGTGCAAACTCCATTTGTACACACATACTATCTATAGTAGTATCATGTGATTGTGGGTAAGGTTTCCCACCATGGTTTTTCCCGTTATAGGGTTTCCACATACAAATCTATGTGTTATGTGTTGTGGATGTTGTTTCTCTTTCTGTTTCATGCATTAAGTTTCACCAGTTTTGATATTAACTGTTAATCTGTTAATTGACATTAAGTTTGGTTTATCGGTATTAAGTATCAAGTTTGATTAATTTATATTTGGGTTGAAATTATTTGACAACTGATTCACCCCCCCCACCTCTTAGTTGCCTCTAGGTCCTAACAATTGGTATCAGAGCCAAGTCCTCATTTTGTAGAAGTTTAACAACTTGAGGAGATTCTATGGCAACTAACTATTTCAGGAAAGATAGTCCGAAACTTGATGGAACTAACTATGGTATATGGAAGATCAGAATGGAGACACATTTGAATTGCATTGGAAAAGACATATGGGATGTTATTCAGAATGGCTATATTGGTCCTACACCAGGTCAACCTAATCCACCTACATTGAGTAAGGATCAAGAGATTGATTGCAAAGAAAGAGAAGCACTTTTGAGCGCCTTATCAGATTAGCAAATCATGGGATTATTAGACCAATCTACTGCTAAAGTTATTTGGGATAAATTGGAAACATTAAATGAAGGAGATACCACTGTCAAAATTGCAAAACTGGAATGCTTTTGGGTCAGGTATGAAAATTTAAAAATGGAAGAAGATGAAAGATTTTTTTCTTTTATGGAAAGGGTTAATGAAATTATTTTGGGTATACAATGTTTTGGAGGTTCTTTAAGTGAAGATGAAATTGTTTCTAAATTTTTAAGAGAATTGCCACCAGCATACAAAATGAAAGTAACGACTATTAATGAGTTGAGAACTATGCCTAATACATCAATATCTAGAGATACCTTGGTTGGAAAACTTTCAGCTTTTGAGCTTGAGGAATTTGGTCCCGTTGCTACAATTAAAATAGATTTAGCCTTCAAAACATCATCATCTATAGCATCTTCATCATCAATTGATAAATCTAATTGGAAAGCACTTTATGCAAGAGAACTTGAAGACATTAGGAGGGAAAATGAAGAACTGGAAGAACTTGAAGCACTATTTGCAAGGAAAATACCTAAAGGTCCTATTGCAAATAAGTATGAAGGTAAATCACTATTTAAATGTTTTAACAGCAATAAAGTTGGTCATATGGTATCTAGATGTCTTGACAAACATGCAAGATTGAGAGAAGAAGCTAAAAAAACATATAAGCCTAACCCTGAATATCAAAGATATAGATTTAAGAAGAATAGTGACAAATCATGTTACTATGCTGATGAAGGTGTTACTAATGATTCTGATGAAGAACTAACATACAATGGATGGGCTTTTGTTTCAATAATAGAAGATCAACTAGAACCTACTGATCCACCAGTAGAACAGGCCCTAGTAGCTAAAATTGAAGAAAAGGACGAATGGATTATAAATTCCGGATGTTCACATCATATGACTAGTGATAAAAGTAAATTCTTATCTTTTCAGGAATATAATGGAGGTCTAGTAAGATTTGGAGATGACAAATCTTGTTTGATCAGAGGAAAAGGCACTATATCTTTTGATGGTAAGAACAATACTAACAATCTTTATTATGTTGAAGGTATGAAGCATAATCTTTTGAGTGTTGGTCAATTAGTTGAAAAAGGATTTCAGCTAAAATTCAAGAATGGTAAATGGAAAATCATGAATAGAACTGGTTTGGAGATTGCAACTAGTAATCAGACTAGAGGTAATATCTTTCATTTGAATAACAATGAAAAGACATGCTTGATTGCACATATTGATGATAGTTGGTTATGGCATAAAAGACTCTATCATGTGAATTTTGATTGCATTGTAAATATTAGTTCATCTAAGGCAGTAAGGGATTTACCTAAGATTGTAAAACCTCATAATTTGGTATTTAAGGAATGTCAAATGGGAAAGCAAGTTAGAACAACTTTCAAAAGTATTTATGAGAAAACCAATGATGTTCTTGATTTAATTCATACTGACTTATGTGGTCCGACAAGAACAAGAAGTCTATAGGGAGATGGATACTTTATGCTAATTATTGATGATTATTCTAGAATGTGTTGGGTTATTTTTCTCAAGGAGAAATCAGAAGCTTTTGGGAAATTCAAATTATTCAAGGCACTTGTAGAGAATGAAACTGGTAAGATCAGATCAAGGAGGAGAATTTACATCTAAGGAGTTCAATACATTTTATGAAGTGAATGGGATTAGAAGACAACTATCAACACCTGGACACCTCAGCAAAATGGAGTTATGAAAAGGAAGAACAAAACTATTCTGGATGCAGCTAGAAGCATGATATCATAAGCAAATCTACCTCATGTGTATTGGAGAGAAGCAGAGAATACAATGGTTTACACTTTCAACAGAGTTCATATCAAAGGTGAAACCGATAAGACACCCTATAAATTATGGTTTGGTAATATTCCTACTCTTAAGTACTTCAAAATATTTGGAAGCAAATGTTACATTAGGAGAGATGAGTATATTGGCAAATTTGAATGTAGAAGTGATGAAGGAATATTTCTTGGTTATTCATCTAAGAGCAAAGCATATAGATGTTTTAATAAAAGACTGTAGAAAATGATTGAGAGTGCAAATGTGAAGATAGATGAACACTTTAGAAGAAATTCAAAGTCTATGGATTCTAAACCAGCAATTGAGATAATCACAAATGAACTTATACAGGGTGCACTGGTACAGAATGTTGATCCAGTCACACCGGCATCATCAGAGAATTCCATAGTGACTAATGAATAATAGGAAGTGAACACACCCAGGTATGTAAGATTGAATCACTCTGAAAGTCAGATAATTGGGAATAAGTATCAAGGAGTTATGACAAGAGGAAGACTGGCAAATGAAGAGGTATGTTTAATTTATCAAATTGAACCAACATCTATTATTGAGGCATGTGAAGATAAACATTGGATTAAAGCTATGAAAGATGAATTGGAACAAATTGAAAAGAACAATACGTGGACATTAGTTCCTCGACCTAAAAAATAAAAATTTAATTGGAACTAAATGAGTATTTAGAAACAAACTTAATAAAGATGGTAAGGTAATAAAAAACAAATCAAGATTAGTGTGTAAAGGCAATTCACAGAAAGAGGGAATTAATTACAATGAAACCTTTGCACTGGTAGCTAGAATTGAGGTAGTTAGATTATTTCTTGCATTTGCAGCACACAAAAACTATAAAGTATATCAAATGGATGTTAAATGTGCATTTCTAAATGGTGATCTCGAAGAAGTTTACATTGAACAGCCTGATGGATTTTCATTGACAAAAGATAAAGATATGGTTTGCAGATTAAGAAAAGCTTTATATGGATTAAAGCAAGCTCCTAGAGCATGGTATGCTAGATTAGACAAATATATTTTGAAGCTTGGTTACACTAAAGGTAATGTTGACAACAAATTATATTTCAAAGTGACTAATGAAGACATCTTGGTTATTGAATTTTTTATTGATGACATCATTTTTGGAGGAGAAGATGGTTTGTGTAAAGACTTTTCTAATAAGATGCAGGAAGAATTTGAAATGTCTATGATTGGGGAGATAAAATTCTTTTTAGGATTGCAGATTTCACATACTGATAAAGGTATATTCTTATGTCAATCAAAATACTTAAAGGAATTATTGAAGAAATTTGGTATGAAAAACTCTAAACCGGTAAGTACTCCTATGACTACAACTGATAAACTATCATTGAAGGATGATTCAGCTCTTGTTAATCTGACAAGATACAAATCTATGATTGGAGGTTTACTGTATTTGATACAAATAGAACCTGATATAGTGAATGTAGTGTGTATTGTTTCAAGATTTCAGAGTAATCCTAAAGAAAATCATGAATCAACAGTGAAAAGGATTTTCTAGTATTTACAAGGCACAACAAATCTTAGTTTATGGTATCCTAAAGATGAAAATTTTGATCTATGTGTATACACTCATGCTAATTGGGTAGGAGATGTAGATGACAGAAAGAGAACCACTGGCAAGGCATTCTTTCTTGGTAGCAGATTGATTTCATGGTTGAGCAAGAAACAAAGTTGTACATTATTATCAACAGCAGAATCAGAATATGTTGCAGCAGCAACTAATTATACTCAGGTATTATGGATTAAGAAAATGTTGAAGGACATAAAGGTAAAATGAAAAGAACCTATAATAATTTATTTTGATAATTCAACAAAAATTGATATATCTAAGAATCTTTTATTTCACTCCAAAACTAAACATGTTTCTATCAAATATAATTTTCTAAAAGAAAATGTTGAAGCAAAAGAAGTGAGATTGGTTTATGTGAATACTAAAGAGCAGATTACATATATCTTTACTAAGCCTTTGCCTAAGGAAATTTTTGAATATCTCAAAGAGAATCTTGGGGTTATACCCTCACCTGTAGAGACTTAGACAGTTGATGCTTGGCATCAAACTGGCAAAATTTATAAAGAAACCTTTTTCTGGCTTTGATGGAGGAGAGCAACTTCTCAGGGGGAGTAGTTGGTTATAACAATTGGTTATTGTATCTGGTATTTGTATTGCTTTGGCATTTGATGTCAAAGGGGGAGAGATATCTGTGAAAAAACACATTATCCCTTGGGAAATTATTCATTGAGGGAGAGATCTTTACTCTCTACATTTGTATTTTGATTCATGGTATTGATCTATTCTGGAGATTGTTGGTTTTTGGTTTTTGGCATTTATACTTTGGCACTTAGATGGTTTTTCCATCTTGTATTGCCATCAATGCCAAAGGGGGATATTGTTGGTATTATGGATATGTTACACTCATTTTGTCATTGATGTCAACAATTATCAACACTTATCCTTCTGGAGATCTTTGGTTATGTTCACCGGCAAGTTCAGTGACTTATGCACAGTCACCGATATTTGGTTCACAGGCAAGTTATATTGTTTACCAGTACTGAGGATTACTTGCTATCATCTGGAGATCACTTGGTTATGTCAAAGACATGATTTAGACACTTGGTTTTGGTGATTTGATTATTGGTTTAATCAGGTTAACATATTTATTATTGTCGGCAAAATGGTCTAGGTCATGGACCAACATGCGTTATCTATTCCAGATCGGTACGACATGTTATGGAGATGATTTAATCAATTGGTATTATTGTTGAGTCGACATGATGCATCGCATCTTGACTTATTTGTAATTGATTTTATTGTAATATTCTTAGTGAGCCGACCTACACATTCGGTCTTAGGTTTTGGTATATATGTAAGATCTCATTTGTGAGAGTAAGATATGGTATGTAATATGGTATGGTAAGGTTGTGATATTTGGTATATGTGAATATAAGCATAGCTACTGATGCAGACATCATTTGAAGATTCAAGAAAGGTTTGAAGGAGATTATTAGAGCTTAACCGGTACTGAATCCAGCATAGAAGATGCTACTTTGAGCAGTACATTATCATTGGATTTAATCATCCAATTGTATTCAATGGGACTCCCATCTTGTGATTGAGCAGTGAGCTCTAGGCAGTTGACCTTTCTGCATGTGCAGACTCCATTTGTACACACATACTATATATAGTAGTATCATCTAATTGTGGGTAACATTTCCCACCGTGGTTTTTCCCTTTACAGAGCTTCCACATACAAATCCCTATGTTATGTTTTGTGGATGTTGTTTCTCTTTCTGTTTCATGCATTAAGTTTCACCGGTTTTGATATTAACTGTTAATCTATTAACCGAAATTAAGTTTGGTTTACCGGTATTAAGTATCAAGTTTAATTAAGTTATATTTGGGTTGAAATTATTTGACAACTGATTCACCCCCCCCTCTCATTTGCCTCTGGGTTCTAACAGATACGTCCTTTATTTTTACTTTTTTGGGGTCAGACAATGCCACAATGTGGTTTTCACTATAAAACTCATGATTTGTTTTTATTTTTACATTTTTGCAACTAGAAGGCCCAACACCCTCAACAAAATATGCCATGATGTTGAGTTCTATAGTGTATCCTGCCTTATGGTCCCCAAGTAGGAGATCATCTCATATGCCTAAATAGTCGATAAAGGCTTCATCATTTTGGAATGTGTCAAATTGTACAGGTCCTTCATGGTCCCAGTCAATAAGTTGGTGGTGAATAAGGGGAAGGCCTTCAATGTTTTCGAAGTCAACAGGTGTTAGGGTGCAAATACAATTATACTCAGGTATATCAAGGTAGTTGTAGAGGTCATCATTGGCACTCTCCTCATCTATCTTGATTGTGAACGAGTCCAAATTGTCATCACTAAAAGTGCAATCTGGAATGGGTGTCCTCATTCTTTGTGATTTTGACCTAGAACCTAAAGACAAAGACTATGTGGGATCCTTAGGGGTTGTTTCTTGACCAACTCTAAATTTTCTATGAAATTCCTCTTCTTTTGTGGGTTCACCTTGTTCTCGGAATGTCTCTATAGTCACTGGAGGATTTCTCCAAACCCCCTTCCCATTCATTAGAGTTGGTGGAATAGCAGTTCTCTTGTTGATCATTGGAAATCATGATTTGCAATGCTTCTTTTGATTTGTGAGTGTTTACCATGGAAGAAATGAAACCAAGCCCTTTCGAGCATTGATTTTTAAATGTATATTCTAGTTGCAAAGGTTGAGTGATACCTTCTTTTCTTAAGCCAAGTGGACTTTTACCATTATACCCAAACTTTTGTAAGATCTTGAATCCTTTCCCATATTTTTCACATGGTATCTTGATGTGATCTTGTGTACCATCTTCAGGGTCTTTGAAAAGCATTTTGTATAAATCTTCTTCTTCCATTTCACCCCACTTTTGCAATATAGTATGATCTCGTTTTAATGTAATGATAGATACCTGTTTAGAAGGATGTGGTCATCCGTATTATTTTGGTGATCTCATGACTTGCCGTAAACACATGGTTTCATTCAAAGTGCATTCGCCCATGCCTTTGTCTTGATATTTCCCTTTAAGCTCACCTTGGTTTGATGTTGAAGGTTTTAATGATTCAGAGTCAATATATGTAGAAGATGGGATAGCCTCTCTATTAATTGGAATTATTGTCTCTTCTTTTGGTTTCAAGTTATTACAGCATATAAATGGATTAGGATCACCATTAACTATTACTTCAACTCCATTATGAGGAAACTTAATGTATTGATGGTATGTATATGGAGCAACTCCCATCTCATGAATCCATGGACATCCTAGCAATATGTTGTATGTGAGATCGAGGTCTAGGATTTGACAAACCACATCTTTTGTAACCAGCCTTACTCTGAGAGGCAAGGTGACTATGCCTTTGGATGAACGCTCTTCGTCATCATATGCCTTGATGGTAATTTTGTTTGTAGAATTCACAACTTTATCTGAATATCCCAATTGTATTATTGTGTTCAAAGTACATATATTCAGACCAACTCCTCCATCTATCAGGACTCATTTTATTCGATGTTTGTGTAGGAAGGCTTCAATGTGTAAAGGTGCATTATATGGTTGGCTTACAAATGCGTCGTCAGCTTCTGTGAATGTAAGGAAGTATGGAACAGAAAGGTATCCCACCATGGCTTGAAACTGGTCCATGTTCAGATTAGTGGGGATAGTACTGTTTCTCAAAGTTTTGTCAAGAATGGCTTTATGTGTGGAGGATATGTGTAAAAGATCTAGAATGGAGATAAGCGTGGGCGTGCTCCCTAACTGTTCTACCAGATTGTACTCAGGTTCGGTTGTTGAGGAAGAGGTGGTTTTAGCTGGAGCACCTTGCAGGGTAACTTTGCCTTGACGAGTTGTGACATTACATTCAGAGGTAGATTCAAAAGATGGTCCAATGCCTTTAATGACAACTTTTGGTCTTTGGGTAGAATTTTCAAGCATTTTGTCTTTTATGATAATGGTAGAGACATAATTGTCCATCAAAATGTGATTAACAGTTGAATCATAGTTAAAGGATGCTCTAGTATAGTTAGTCTTCTCATCTGTGGCTTTGAATTTTCCCTTGTCATGTTTAGGGAATGGTTCCTTAAACATCTCATGTTCTTGATTAGATGAATGTCCTTCAATCTCAATGTCACCTCTATCAATAAGATCGTGTATGATGTTTTTCAACCGATGACAATTTCCTGTTTTATGTCCCTTGCTCTTGTGATATTTGTAATAATCATCATCATTCCACCAATTTGGTTTGACTTTTGGCTCATATAGAGGATTGTATGGAATAGTTATTATCTTTTTTGCCACTAGCTTCTTGAAAGCTGATTCAAGTGGTTCTCCCAATGGGGTATATTTCCTTCGTGGTTTGGAAGTTGTTTGAGTATTCACTTGATTGTTTGTAGAACTTGAATCAAAAAGAATGATTTTGGGTCTCAATGTGTTAGCATCGACAACACCATCATTTACTATGTTCTTGTTCTTGTTCCAAAATCGTGGCTTTTATTTTCCTTTAAAGTCCTCTTTGTTTTCTTTGAATATATTAATGTCTCCTTGTTCAATTAAGACCTTCTCTGTTGCTAAGACTTTCTTAATGACATCCTTGAAAGTGGACAAACAATCTTTTCTTAAGTCATAACCAATTTCTCTATGGACATTATGTGTGAACATCTCACCCATTTGTTTTTGTGGAATTTCACAAGAACATCTGTTGGCTAAATTCCTTCATCTTTGTAGGAATGATGAAAATGACTCCCCATCATTTTGCTTGGTGTTGCACAAAGTGGTGACTGATATGTCTGTCTCTATGTTGTATGAGAAATGTTGTATGAAAGCTTCTACTAGATCACCCCATGACTTAATTCCAGGTGGAACTTGGGAGAACCATTCCATAGCTTAATCACCTAAGCTTTGTGGGAAAAACCTCATCAAGTATGTTTCTTCTGATGCTACCTCAATGTAAGCTATGAAAAATTGTCTTATATGTGCCTTAGGATCTCCTTTTCCTCTGTACTTATCAAACTTTGGTGTCACAAACTATGTAGGAAAAGAAGGCATTGGAATGCTTTTGTCAAATGGATAGGGACATATATCTCTCATTGTGTAAGCTAGCTTTGGTGTATTTATATCCTCCATTTTCTTTTGTAAGTCCTTAATTTACTGTTCCAAATTGTTCTTAGGTGGAGATATATCCCATGCCTGAGCCACTGGGTGGAGAAGGAGGAGGTCTATAATGATACTATGTATGAGAACCACTTGGTATAGAGTCATAATGAGGAATGGAATATCTACTTTGTCCATGTATATCATATTCTATAGGCATGTCATGAGTTTGTTCTAGTGTGTTGACCCCAAATTTGACCTGGGGTTTCCTTGTGTCCAAATTTTAAGCATGCCTTTGGATATCCAAATGTTTTTGAGGTTGGTCCTTAGCATTGGTATGCAATTGAGTGTATTTATCTACATAAGACTTCCATAATGGTCTGTGTAGATGGAACTGTTCATGAGATGCCCTTTCATGAGTATCATAAGCCTGACCATGTGTATTTGGGACCTTGGGTTTTTGAAAAAAAGATGATGGTGACTTAGGCACGAAACATGGTCCTCTAGTACCTCCACTATTAGGTCTCCTTTGATCCATGTTGGGTTGAGTTTCTTGCATAGGTCGATTTTCCACTATTTGAGACATATCAAAATCATGAGGTATCTTAGCTCCACTTTGTGCCATCACTTGTAAGAAATATTGTCTATCTCTTCTCATGATTTTCTCAACCAATCTATTAAAATGAGGATCCATGATAGAGTCTTCCACTTCTATTGAATGTACTAAAAAGTTGTGTATATTGTCATTGTGTGTATCATTGTGTTTGTATTATCCATGTTCTCAACATTTCAAGTGTTTCTATAAGTGTCCATGTCAGGTAATGTGGTATGATCAGAATTGAAGAATATATCATTGTCATACTCATATGCACTCATGTTTGTGGACTCTTGAGATTCTTTAGCTTTTCTCCTAGATTTTTGGGAATGAGTTTCAACCATGAACTAGATCTTGACCAAGATGTGTGATCCTAGATGAAAATGGAAAAAAGTATGGAAGACCAAGAGTTGGATGCAATGTAAATGAATCTGAGGTGTACTTGCAATGTCTAGAGTGGAAGACCAAGTATGTATGTAGTAGAGTAGGTGTGGCTTCCAAAGAGATGATAGTTTCTCTTGATGAGGTAAGTTGACCTTGACTCTAGGTAAGACCAAATGAGACCCAAAGGTGATAGACCTTGATGAGGGACCACTTAGCAAAATGTTGTTGTATGTAGTGTGTTGAAAAAGTAAGATGAGGACAAGCAAGTGACCTTTGGACTCAATTTTAGACAAATGTGAATGTAATGCAAGGTGTAAAGCAATGATGAACTTTGTGAGACCCACAAATAGGTTGAATGCTAGATGAAAACTCAGAGAAACAACCTAGGAAGCTCAATGAGTCTGAAACTGACTGCTCTTGTTTGTTGGACTGTAAGTGTTTTCAATGATGAACACTGACGTGCCTATATACTTCATAGATGCGGTTTCCCAATATAGACATTTTTGAACACTGCACAGACACATTTCTGAGATTTTGTGAATGCAGTTTTGCTTGTGATAACACAAACGCATTTTTGTTCTACACAGACTGTTACTACTTATCAAGTTGCCATTAGTTTTATGTTCAAAGTTGTTCTATATACTCTAGTTGGTTATCTCTACGGAAATATTCAGTGAATATGCACAGTCCAGTCAGTTATAGAAGAAAGTAGTCACAGAGCCCAGTATACACCGAGCTGTCTACCAAGTATACTTCTTAGACCATATCCCATGCCTGAGCCACCGGGTGGAGGAGGATAATATTGCATGTATGGATGGTGTTGATCATAAAAAATTTCATATGGAGGAGGTCTATAATGATATTGTGTATGAGAACCACCTGGTATAGAGTCATAATGAGGAATGGAATATCTACTTTGTCCATGTATATCATATTCTATAGGCATGTCATGAGTTTGTTCTAGTGTGTTGACCCCAAATTTGATGTGGGGTTTCCTTGTGTCCAAATTTTAAGCATGCCTTTGGATATCCAATTGTTTTTGAGGTTGGTCCTTAGCATTGGTATGCAATTGAGTGTATTTATCTACATAAGACTTCCATAATGGTCTATGTAAATGGAGTTGTTCATGAGATGCCCTTTCATGAGTATCATAAGCATGACCATGTGTATTTGGGACCTCAGGTTTTTGAAAAAAAGATGATGGTGACTCAGCCACGAAACATGGTCCTCTAGTACCTCCACTAATAGGTCTCCTTTAATCCATGTTGGGTTGAGTTTCTTGCATAGGTTGATTTTCCACTATTTGAGACATATCAAAATCATGAGGTATCTTAGCTCCACTTTATGCCATCACTTGTAAGAAATATTTTCTATCTCTTCTCATGATTTTCTCAACCAATCTATTAAAATGAGGATCCATGATAGAGTCTTCCACTTCTGTTGAATGTACTAAAAAGTTGTGTATATTGTCATTGTGTGTATCATTGTGTTTGTATTATCCATGTTCTCAACATTTCAAGTGTTTCTATAAGTGTCCATGTCAGGTAATGTGGTATGATCAAAATTGAAGAATATATCATTGTCATATTCATAGGCACTCATGTTTGTGGACTCTTGAGCTTCTTTAGCTTCTCTCCTAGATTTTTGGGAACGAGTTTCAACCATGAACTAGATCTTGACCAAGATGTGTTATCCTAGATGAAAATGGAAAAAAATATGGAAGACCAAGAGTTGGATGGAATGTAAATCAATCTGAGGTGTACTTGCAATGTCCAGAGTGTAAGACCAAGTATGTATGTAGTAGAGTAGGTGTGGCTTCCAAAGAGATGATAGTTTCTCTTGATGAGGTAAGTTGACCTTGACTCTAAGTAAGACCAAATGAGACCCAAAGGTGATAGACCTTGATGAGGGACCACTTAGCAAAATGTTGTTGTATGTAGTGTATTGAAAAAGTAAGATGAGGACAAGGAAGTGACCTTTGGACTCAAGTTTAGACAAATGTGAATGTGATGCAAGGTGTAAAGCA
The DNA here is from genome assembly GCF_030272615.1 of Cryptomeria japonica. Classification (NCBI taxonomy): domain Eukaryota; kingdom Viridiplantae; phylum Streptophyta; class Pinopsida; order Cupressales; family Cupressaceae; genus Cryptomeria; species Cryptomeria japonica. The sequence continues at coordinate 136,522,058 of NC_081408.1, read as the reverse complement.
ATGATGAACTTTGTGAAACCCACAAATAGGTTGAATGCTAGATGAAAACTTGGAGAAATAACCTAGGAAGCTCAATGAGTCTGAAAATGACTACTCTTGTTTGTTGGACTGTAAGTGTTTTCAATGCTGAACACAGACGTGCCTATATACTTCACAGACGCGGTTTCCCAATGTAGACATTTTTGAACACTGTACAGATGCATTTCTGAGATTTTGTGAATGCAGTTTTGCTTGTGATAACACAAACGCATTTTTGTTCTACACAGACTGTTACTACTTATCAAGTTGCCATTAGTTTTATGTTCAAAGTTAATCTATATACTCTAGTCGGTATGCACAGTCCAGTCGGTTATAGAAGAAAGTAGTCATAGAGCCTAGTATGCACCGAGCTGTCTACCGAGTATCATTCCATGTCTACCAAGTAGCAAAGATGACACACCGAGTTGATATACACCGAGTGAAATGTGTTACTAGATTCATTGAACCTAGACATACATATGGAAACGTGTTACAAGATCAAGGAACATCTAACCGTTATCACATTGGAAATTGCACTTAAAGATTGTGTATAATTTTGAGGTCATCTAACCAATGAAATATTTTGCATGGTTATTCATTCGATAAAACATGTTTATAAGATCGAAGCAATGAATGGATCACTGTCATAAGAGATCTATTTATACAACATGGATTAAGAATAGATATATACATGTAGCATGATAGAAAGGAAGATAGAGAAACATATGAAACAAGACATGTGAAAGCACTAAGTGTTACGACTGTTACAGAGACATAGGGGTCACCGAGAAGGATTTCATAGAATAGTCAAAGAACAGAGTAAACAGAAGGGTTTATTGAGTTACTATATAGGTTACCGAGGTATGCTATAAGCAAGGTAATCTTATTCTAAGCACATAGAATCTGCTGTAACATTCCAGATGTAAAGATGCAGATATTTGTAATGATTTTATTGTAATATTTTGAAGTTGTAAGAGAAACCTTTAACAGGGTAAAAGACTCTAATCAAGTCTATAAATTGTAAAGCCTTTAACTAGGTGCAACATTTATTTTAAGTGTTGTAAAATACTTTAGCAAGGTAGATCTAACAGATCTTGATACTCCTAATAGGGTAAGCTATCAGAAATAGCTAAACATGTAGCTCTAACCGAGCAACCTTTATTATTGCAGTAGTGAAGTTGTGGGTGCCATCCCCACCGTAGTTTTTCTCTCTAACCAAGAGTTTCTGCGTAACCAAAATATATGTGTTATGGAGTGAATCATGTATTCTTGTTATCTATTTGCTTTAGCTTTATATTATGTTACTCCACTATTCGGTTTATGCATAATAGTAAAGTTATTGTTGAAGAAAAGTTTTGAAGTAATGATTCACCCCTCCCCTCTCAGTACATTAGCTTTCCATATTGGGCTTAACAATTGATATTAGAGATTCAATCTTAGAAAAAGGTTTAACTGCCTAAAGAGAAAGATCTTATCAATGGAAGGCTATAAAAAATCTCGGAGGATTGTGTATCTGCAAGAAGAGTTGGATCATGCTAATCAAGTGATTGCAGACATGCAAAGGCAAATGCAAAAATCTCTGAAAGTGAGAAGAAGATTATTTGATGATTTACAGGACTCTCAAGAGTTAGTGGAACAAATTGAGACATCATCTGAGAATAGTATATCTGAAGAGACTGAAGAAATGATTGGAATATTGAAAGAAAAGAACAAAGCACTGGCTGATCAACTAAAAGCAATGAAAAGAGACCATGAACATTTCAGCACACAGATGACTGAAAATCTTGATGCATTGAGGACAGACGAGGATAAAGTAAGAGATCTAGAAAGAGAGAAACAACAACTTGAAGCCTTAGTATCTGATAACAATGATGAAATCACAAGGATGACTGGAATTCAATAAAACCTGTCAGATCAACTAGGTTATGCACATCATGAAGCAAATCTGAAAGATGATGAGAATCAAGCATTAAGACTTGAAGTATCAAGGTTGACCAATGAACTTGAAACAGAGATGAAATCCAAAGAAACACTGAAGAAGAGTTATGAAGCATCAAAGATGTTGGATGAGCAATTGAATACAAGAAGACCCAGCAAAGATGCAGGACTCGATTACAAAGGAAAAGACTCTACCGAGAAGGGAATCCATACTACCGAGAGAGGAGAATCATCAAAGCAAGATGGAATCAAGAAGAACATCAAAAGAAAGAAGCCTATTTGCAACTACTATGGAAATCAAGGTCACACTGCCAACATGTACCAAATCAAAAAAGGTAAGCAACCGAATGTCACTAAGTCCAAAGGTTATTGTTACAATTGCAATAAATATGGTCACACATCTAATCAATGTAGGACAAAGTCTGTTAACAATTATCAAAAGGAAAAATTCAAAGGGTTTTGTAAAAACGGCAATAGATATGGACACAGTACCAAGAAGTGTTGTCTTAAACAAAAGAACTATATGTGGTCTATACACTGAGCAAATGCTAGAAGTTACCAATCTCACACAGATCCTTACTGATAGTATTCTGCAGTACCATGGGATTACAATAAAAGGATATGGTGTGAATGTTGTTGAAGATATGGACATATAAGTGCCAACTTCTTTATAAGGTTTGGAATGAACAACCGAAGATCATGGAGAAATCCTAGTATGGCATGTTTTCATTGTCACAAAGTTGGACACTTGGCTGGAGATTGCAGAGATCAACCTAGAAAAGACACTGAAGAAATAAAAGGCAAATTACAGATGATTTGGAAAAAGAAGGAAATTGTGTCAAATGAAGAAAGCACCTTACCTACCAATTTAGGTGCACCTATTCCAAATTAATCGGTAAAGGTATGAAGGGACTGCATTCTCTAAAGGTTAAATCTTAACAGTTCCTACTTTATTATGTACTTAAGTCAAAATATGCATAGTTAAAGATGTATTAGTAAGTATTGAAATTCTATCAAAGTCGTTTGGAGCACTATATAGGAAACCTGTCAAGTCGATAACTATAAGAAGCCTGTCTAGTTGATAAATGAAGGAAATCTAGCTACTTGGTTAAAACAGAAAAAGGAAAGAAGGTTTAGTGGAACTGAGTGCGTTTAATGTTTTTGACCTAACCCGCATAGAGCCCGATAAGGTATATTGTATACTTAAATCATTTACACGGTCATTTTTACTTACCAAGTTTTCAAGAGAGCATAGCAAAGTGAATCTAAGGTGATCAAACCTTCTACAAAGCGAAATTCAAGGTATTTGTATCAATCTCAATGCATTGATAAGCTGGTTTACCAATCTTATCAAGTTATTATCATCTGCTAAGTGTGAAGCATCTGTCAATTGAAAATCCTCAAACCCTAAGGATCTTTTGTTTTTATCTGAAATCTACAAATGGCACCTAAGATCCAAGATCCCATCATTGTTAAGAATGTTGAAAAGCCCTCACTAAAATACTCTTTAACTCCCAAAGTTGCATCTGAACTGGATGACAAAACTGCATTTTCGCTCATCCCAGATAGAGTGTTATTAGTCGAGGATGTGAGATTCTTCACCAAATGTCGTGTTGAAGAACTCGGTCATGTTGAAATCAAAGACACATATGATGAATAGTGCACCGATGGTAAATTGGATAGCAAGTATGAGCACATTAAGATTAAGGGATTAACTGAAGCCCTAACCTATCCCCGTGTGTTCAAACCCCAGTGGGTCAAGTTGGTTCTGAGCAGAGTTCACGATGATTTCATGTGGTTAGAGGAGCAATCGTTTAAGATTACCAAGGAAATCATTCATCTGATTACCGATTACCCTATTTATGATCATGCCCGAGCTCAAAAGATGATATCACATAAGGAATTGATAAGTTTAACCAGAGTGGAATCAGATTGCAGAGGACTAAAACTGAACAATGTCACTGATGCAGAACTAAAATTTTCCATTAGAGTAATAGGTTACTATTTCTTCCAATCGGCAAGGGAAAATAGTGTACCCTATGCAGCAGTAGACCTAGCATACAAAATTGTGAAAAAGGGAATGAAAATTGATCTATGTGAGGTGTTGCTGAAAAACCTATTTGAGAATCTAAGCACCATCAGGAAGCCGAAGAAGAACAACTCAGCTAATACACTAAAGTTTGGATCACTACTTGTATGCATGTTTTTCTATTTTGAAAAATTCTTTCCATCAGTCGATAAAGTTGCTTGGGAAATACAACGAACAATCACCCATCAGATCAATGACTTCATCAAGAAGCTAGGAGATAATTTTAATGATATTATGGATGATTACTTCAGTAAGTTTCAAGAGAAAATGCATAAGAGGTATCGGATTCCACCCAAGCTAGTGGAGAAATACAAAGCTGACATATGTTTTGAAGTAGACACTGATTACTGTTATGTGAATGTTGTGGAACCAAGAACTGAATCTTTGTCACCTATGGGTTATGAAATTGATTTTGACATCACACAATAGCAAATTGATGCATTTCTCACATTGCCAAGGCATGCTACCAAGCTAAGGTATGGAACCTATGAAGAAGTGAAAGAAAAAGTAAAAATGAGCATTATAGTACCCAAAGATGATAAAGGCATTATTGGAGAAATTCAGAGAAGATTCTTCCTCCACACCTATCAAAGGCACTATAGCCAGTACCAAAGAGGAATTTGAAGCCCAAGAGGCAGCTATAACACTGAGCACCAAATTGCCTAAGGGAAAAGTGTTGAAAAGAAAGAAATAGGATTCATCAAAGGCCTCACCGACTCCTCTAGCAAAGCAACCTAACACTAGAGCATCTGCAGCTTCACCGATTAAAAAAACAAAGAGTGTTACTATTCCCAAGATAACAAAAACTTACAAGAAATCTACTTGGAAACTCATTTTGGCAAAAGAGTGTAGTGACACTGAATCTGAGGATGCAAGCAAATTTCAAATTGTCAAGAGCAAGAAGGTAAATGTACATAGTGTTGAAAATTTCTGTGCTAATCTAAAAGAATATGGTGGATTTGGAGGATTCAGATATGTTAAGTATGAATCCAGAACTGAAGATGAAAAGAGACATATTGAAGAATTTGTCATCTGTACACTTCTAAAATTCCGATTGGCTCCATTGGAACTATCTAAGTCACTTCCAAATGAATTATATTTACATATTGATAATAGGTGAAAGTATGCAATGGACTCAGAGAAACAGATCAGAGAAAGAAGTCTGGTACATCTCTTTCCAGACATGTTGGTAGTTGAAATAAAAGAACATCTGACAACCTACAACTCAAAGTTTCTCATCAAACAAAGAGCCTTAAAACTGATGAATGGTCTATATATTGAAGTGGAAAATGAGACAAAGGAAAAGTGGCAGGAAATCTTTAGAATCAAGGATGCCGGTGAGCAAGCTGAAGTTGAAATAGTTGATGTCACCGAGCAAGATCCTAATGTTACCGAGAAAGACCCTACTGACACCCTTCAAATAGTTGAAGATATCATGGATACAGAGGCACCGAAATAGGAAATGATAGAAGGCAATGCATATGCAAAACTTGTATCCAGTGAATCAGTCTTGGAACAAGTTCAGCCTTATCCACCAATTAATCAACCTGTCTCAATCAAAACCCCTCAAGATACGAATCAAGGTACTGAAGGTCACAAGTCTACAACAGGAGAAGGTACTACTCAAGATTAGACTTCTCAAGCACCTTCTAGCACTGAATTTGTTGCAACTGAGACACCGAGTACCGAAACACCAAAGGATACTATAGAGGCTAAAGGAACCAACCAAAGTGTTGCCTCTACTAAGCAACCTACCAAGGGTCATCAAGCCTCACAAGCCATTGTCTTAGTTCAATCGATGAAAGGTAAAGAAAAGAAGATGAAAAAGCATAGTTTCAAAGTAGATTTGTCTAAACCAATAGTGTTGCCCAATGTTGATATATCCAAATTAAAGGGGCAAGCACTCATTGATTTTAGTGAACTATGCAAAGCAAAGGCCAAACAAGAGAAGTAAATGGCTATTCAAAAGAAAAATAAAGTACTTCAGAAGGTGAAAGAACTCTTAACAAATATGCAACCTGTAGCTACAACAACCAAAGATGTAGCCATCCACATTCAATTGGATGAACTCCTAACCAAGATAGAGACATCTGGAGTAGATGCTTCTAAATATTTGAGCAAGCTAAAAGACAAAGAGCTCACTACAAAAATGATAGAAGAGGTACAGAAAGCTATAGCTATTGGCAAAGTCAAACTTGTCAAATTTATTACTGAGTTGTCCCCTCAACTCAAGCACATTCTTTATTTATCTCAGAAACTGTGTACATTTTCTTTATTCATTAAAGACATCAAAAATAAAATAGAAGCAATTGAGAAAGAGATCATCGATCTCTCAAATAAATTGACCACAGAGCCAAATTCAATTCAAAATTTTTATACAAAGTTACAACACCTCATGGCTCAACAATTGGACCTAAGAAATGAAGAACACAAGATGAGGATTGACATAATGACAGACATTATTCCTTCCTCATCTTTCATCTGTCCAAGAACAGATCAACTGAGCCACATACTTATCTACTACACAAGAGGGAAGCACTTTAGATGGCTTAATATCACTATTGGTTGATATTCAAGCAAAGAATTCCTTAATGGGCAGTGTAAAGGATGCCCTCTTTGTCTCTCTCACCGAAGTAAGGGCAAAGTATAAATCCATTTTTGACTAGTTGCCTCCACCAAATGGTAACAAAGTCTTGATGTTTGTCGAAAAGGGGGAGTGATATAGTATTCAAAGCATCAAAGTATCAAACAAAAGGAGTGTAGTATACAGGGGGAGTATACAGAGCAGAGTAAGCAGAGTACCCTAGTGCAGTGAACCGAGCAGTGAACAGAACAGTAAGCATAGAACATTGATCATTGAGCATGCAAAATCAGAGTTTTGTACAGTATATTTATAAGGGGAGTATATTTGGACATATTATTTCATTAACTATTGTATATACTGTTAGTATAGTCAAATTTTGCAAGTATATAGATTATCGAGTTATAACTTTGAAAGCAGTTTTTGTCAAACATCTCAACTAATGTCAAAAGGGGAGATTATTACTACTTATCAAGTTGCCATTAGTTTTATGTTCAAAGTTATTCTATATACTCTAGTAGGTTATCTCTACCGAAATATTCAGTCGATATGCACAGTCTAGTCGATTATAGAAGAAAGTAGTCACAGAGCCCAGTATGCACTAAGCTGTCTACCGAGTATCATTCCATGTCTACCAAGTAGCAAAGATGACACACTGAGTTGATATACTCCAAGTGAAATGTGTTACTAGATTCATTGAACCTGGACATACATATGGAAACGTGTTACAAGATCAAGGAACATCTAACCGTTATCACATTGGAAATTGCACTTAAAGATTGTGTATGATTTTGAGGTCATCTAACCAATGAAATATTTTGCATGGTTATTCATTCGATAAAACATGTTTGTAAGATCGAAGCAATGAATGGATCACCATCATAAGAGATCTATTTATACAACATGGATTGAGAACAGATATAGACATGTAGCATTAGAGAAAGGAAGATAGAGAAATATATGAAACAAGACATGTGAAAGCACTAAGTGTTATGACTGTTACAGAGACACAGAGGTCACCGAGAAGGATTTCAGAGAATAGTCAAAGAATAGAGTAAACATAAGGGTTTACCGAGTTACTATATAGGTTACTGAGGTATGATATAAGCAAGGTAATCTTATTCTGAGTACATAGAATCTGCTATAACATTCTAGATGTAAAGTTGCAGATATTTGTAATGATTTTATTGTAATATTTTGAAGTTGTAAGAGAAACCTTGAATAGGGTAAAATCCTTTAGCAAGGTAGATCTAACAAATCTTGATACTCCTAACAGGGTAAGCTATCAAAAATAGCTAAACATGTAGCTCTAATCGATCAACCTTTATTATTGTAGTAGTGAAGTTGTGGGTGCCATCCCCACCACAGTTTTTCTCTCTAACCAAGAGTTTTTGCATAACCAAAATATATGTGTTATGGAGTGAATCATGTATGATTTTTATCTATTTGTTTTAGCTTTATATTATGTTACTACACTATTCGATTTATGCATAATAGTAAAGTTATTGTTGAAGAAAAGTTTTGAAGTACTGATTCACCCCTCCCCTCTCAGTACATTAGCTTTCCATATTGGGCCTAACACGGACATGATTAAATGACACATACATGTTTAAACAGTGCATAAACGCGTTTCCAGAAACTGAGTGCAAATTTTCCAATTTTGTAAAGTTGTTGTGACCGAATCTGAATTTTTTTTTGTTTTTCATGACAAGAGAACACAATGTTGATGAGGGCTCAATGTTTGCAAGTGTTTAGACTCAAAATGACTCCAAAGAAAGTGTGTTTCTTTGATGTAAAAAAAATTTGCATACACTTGAAGACAAAAAATACAGAATGTTTTGATGTTTGATCTTGAATGTTTGAATGTTTAAAAGAAGACAAGCACAATTCTTATGGTTGGCCAGAACAATAGTTTTTGATCCCACATGGGGCTTCTGTCAAGGCTACACTAATCAAAGCAGATACTTAGATGCTTGACCCCACTAGCTCCACCCTCAGCACTCACTTGTCTAGGGCATCCAAGCACCAGTCCCCACAAAAACTCCTTGTAGCGAACTTTGTATATGTACTAAGAACTGTATGTGTGTGGGCTGCTCCAAAGGTCTAACCTCCTGCCCCAACAACTAGAAGGATTTTGGATTTCTAAAACAAAAAGGTGCTAGTAAGGGCATCCGCTCATGTGGCCATATATGCGGTACTTTTAGCTCTATAGATACAGAAGGCCCCCAGCCGGTAGGGGTTACGCCCTACAACTGATCAAATAAATTTGATCAAACAGGTTTATGGGGAGATAGTGTCAGTATGAACTAATTAGCACACATTACCCATGGCTTTCACCATGGATATAGTTATTTATAGTGGTTCGGAAGAGGTGGGTTTTCCTTGCTACCACTTAGGTCATTCTCTCCTCACTAGTAGTTCTAATGACCACATAGGGAGATAGGCCCTCTAGAGATTAAACAAAAAGAGCCTATTTGTCAAGACACAATAGACACTGGTTCAATTTTAGTGCACCAATTGAAGTGTTTGCTAATCTATGAAAACAAGGCACACAATAAAGATCAAAAACCCTTGCCAAAAAATCTACAACAAAGATTTGTTAGTAGTTTTGCAATAATACCCCTATTGCAAGCACACAATTTAGGTAAATTTTAGATGCAAAAGACTTTTGGAAAATGAGGCCTTCGACAAGACATGTTGCTTCAAGGACAAGATGAACCAATTTGTTAGCTAGATCACAAAATGTTAGCCCGAATAAACCAAATCTGAAATCCAAATGATGAAATAAAGCCTTAAAACTGGAACAAAAATCAAAAAATACAAAATCAAAAACATAGATGCGATTAAACCTAACATAGATGCAGTTAAAGATCACAAATGCACCTAAAAACCTCACAGGTGTGCTTAGGCAACACACATGCCGATCCAAAACACAGACATGATTGAAAGATGCATAGACGTGCTTCGGGAACACAGACGCGACCCTAAAATCTACAAAAAAAGTAAAATAATGTCGAACGCAGACACGATTACAGAGGTCATAGATGTGGCAGAAAATAAAAAAACATGATTCCGATATGCGCAGATGCGAAAATGTCGAAATGTTGTCGGAAAAAGTCGCATCTGCAACTTCAAAAATACATAACTTGCCACAAAAGATGTTAAATGCAAAAGGACGAGTCCCACCGGGCATGCCAAAATGTTTATTTTAAAAATGGAAACAACAATATTGAAAGATTAGATAAATTCAACCAGAAAACCCTAGCCTAAGAACAACAAAGATCCACCATAACATATGAAGATTACCTAAGACAATGTAAATCAACAAAATCACAAAGATGATACTATCACATGTCTAATAGGGTTTGAATCTCCATTGATCTTGCTTGATATATTTGCTCTTAGATTTTATGTGTGCACAAGAGCTTAACAAAGAACGAAAATGTGGTTACAAGTAGGCTTGATCACATATGAAAGTTCAAATGCTAGAATGCTTGAAGGGATTGATAATGAAGGAAGTATCTTCTTATATAGAAGACACTATAAGAAATGGAAGGATAAGGTTAAGAGGTGTAAAAGATAGATTGTCAACTAGGATTAAAGGGTAGGTAGAAGAAATAATAAAATAATGAGAGGGTAGGTAATGTAGGAATTAAGAGATGAATGACATGTGTCATGAGTAGAAAAGTCTAATGAATTAATTAAATAAATAAAGATTTATTTAATTAATAGAAGAAGTGGGATCAATTAAATAAATAAAATATTTATTTAATTTTAAAAAAAAGATAATTTAAATAAATAAATGTATTTATTTAAATAAGAAATAAGGCTAGAAGAGGATAAATGAATTAATTAAATAAATAAAGATTTATTCAATTAATAGAAGAATTAGGCTTAAATAATTAAATAAATAAAAAATATTTATTTAATTAGATAGGACAATTTTAGGTGTCTACACATCCTACTTCTCAATTTATTCACCATATGACCAAACCTATTGCAAGTAAAATATCTACCATTGAATTTGTGAGCATTAGGTTGTCTTACCATAGGATTCTTGCTCTTCTTTTGATCAAGTTTTGCATTGCCTTGTCTAGATCCAGAGGATTCACCTTTCTCAAATCCTAGACCTTGCATGTCCTTTCCATGTTTCTGACTTTCCAACATCTCATCAAGCCTTGTTGAGATAGCTTTGAATTTGTTTTTGTATTCATTAGTAGTAGAAAGTTCATCCCTTAAAGTAGCAATCTATCTTTCAAGTTCTTCACCATTATTCCTTGACTGTGTCAACTAAAGCTTCAATTGATCATTCTCATAGGTAAGCCTAAAACATTCATCTTCTCTTTCCTTCAATGATTGTGCCATATTCTCTTCATTCTTCTTTTGGTCCTCAATATCCTTACTTAGCCTCATCACAATGGATTGCATCTCATTCTTCAAAGCAACATTCTCTCTCTCAAGCTTGCTAACTTCATCTGCTTTATCTTGGTATTCGATGATTTGATCTTTTTTTTTCTTTAGCTTATCCATCAATTCCTTCATCTTCTCTATAGAGATGTTCGCTTGATCCTTCAAGTGATTAATAAAATTATTAGCAACATTCAGGTTCTTCTTCAAGGTACAAATCTCATTTCTATCTACATCAAGATCCTCAATTGTCACACTGAGTTGTCTCTAAAAAGTGGAATCCATTGAATCAATCTCTCGGACCTTCCTCAAGCGATTAGGCTTTCTCAGAGGAACTAGGCTCTAATACCAATTTTTAGAATCAAGGGACATTGAGAGGGGGGTGAATTAGTGTTCTTTCAGAAATCAAATTCACAAACTTATTATTTATCCCTCGGTTAGCAAAGTATAACAATAAAGAACATAAGCAAGCAATAAATAAACCACAAATCCACAACACTAGAATTTTTACATGGTAACCCGGAAAGGGAAAAACCACGGTGGGGATAAAACCCACAATATTCATATACTATGGCCAGGAGTACATAAATATTACATAGATGGGGAATGCACTTCCATTCAAGCTCACCGCTCAATTATAATAAGGGCAACAACCTGGAGGAAGGCTCACTACCTTATAGAGATTTACAATGAGGAAATACAATAAAATAACTCTGGAATAGCATCTAATAATGCAAGAATGAGTTCTAGTTAAGTGCAAGTTCTCTGACTGTAATTGCTCTGGAACATGATTTATTTTTGTCTCAGTCAGCTACCAAATCAAATGCGCACATGAAATTGCACTCAATTGCATTAAAATAAATCACCATACCTATATCGTATCAAAAAAAATCACCAATTCAATCTTATATATCTGGTCATATAAAAACTAATCTCCTACCAGTCGACTTCTAGAAATATAACGTGTAGCTGCAAGTCGGCTTTAATTACTATCAAAACATAGAACGAGACCAAAACAATGTCCCAAAAAGCTTCAACAATGTTGTCCTTCATCATTTCCACCTCAAAATTAGTCACCACAAATCATCACAATCACCGAAAATCTTTTGGACCAAAACTCTTCAGAAATAACCTTGAATTACCGGTTAACACTTGCTTTTGGATAAGAAGAATTATGACCACCAGATCAAATCTCCAAGAAGAGTTGTCATAAATGACAACCCTAAACCATAAATCAAGCATCAGAAATCACTAGATGAGTGTCAATTACCAACAATATTCATATTGTAACATTATAAAAAATTATGTAATACTTGCTTTGCATCTCTTGCTTCAATCACCACAATCATACACAACAATTTGGATTTAGGTTAGTTGCATGTTTTCATGTTCCTTCAAATACTTTTTTGTTTTTGAGAAACTTTCTTTGATGACATGTGTGCTAACTAATGCTACATTGTTTGGTAACATATTTTTCTCTCTCTAAACTAAAATCCTCCCCAACTACTCTAATTATTCTTGCAATATAATTATTATTATTATAGTAATAATAAAAATTCCTAGCAAATAGTCTTTATTATTATAATAGAGTTACATAATATTGATTGGTATAGTTAATATTTTTTTGAATTATAGTATAGCTTTAATCAAATAATTAGATATTTACATTAACCAATGGATGTTGGCATTATAAATCACAATTTAATAATGGTTCATTTAGTATATCTTTCCTAAAAATGGTAATATAGAGTGTCTATCTAGAGATGTTGAACTACATTGTCTATCCAAGTTTGTGATCTTATAGTTTTCTTAATAGTTGAAGTCCTTATTTCAAGTCTTAGTTTTGTTTCAATGTTCATCATTATTTTAATGTGGCCTATTATGATTGATCTCTATGTTCTTAAGTAATATAGACATAGTATTAAGATGGCTTATTATGACTCTCTCTCTCCCCCTTACCTATCTCTTTGTTTCTCTCCCTTCCTCTCTCTATCTCTCCCCTTCTCTCCCTCCCTCTCTGCCTCCCTATTATTGGCAACAACAATGAAGGAAAACTGAGAGGGGATGGGGGTGAATCAGTTTTCACCGGATTAAACAAAGTAGGCACAATTTCATATCCGATCAACTACAACAAGAACAAAGTTAAACACAACAACAACAACAACATACATAACACAAAGGTTTTGACAGGGAAAACCACAGTGGGAACCTACCCACAATAAGATGATACTTTGTAGTAGTATGTGTAAATATTATAATGTGGAATGCACATTCATTCAAGAACACTTCCTCAAGCTCACTACAAGAATATTCGAACAACAATCCATTTACATGAACTAAAAGAATAGAATCTCCAAATGCTTGATGATAGTTTTGGTTAAGTACATTTGTCTTCTTTGCAACATTGTCTTCTCCACAATTCTTACCAAAAGATAAATTCACTTATTCACACATAAACCACTCTTTGATAATCCAGACACAACACCAAACACCAAATTACATGAATACAATGCTTATTTATACAAATCATCAACCTTGACTACAAGGTCGACTCAACCCTTAAGACCTAATTACAAAATTACATCATGCGATACATAAATCAACCACCAGAACAATACAATATTGTTTCCATCATGGCATGGACTCAAATCAATTCCTGAAACATGCAACACCACTAGAAATCTTGCCAAGATCATCTGTAACATGCTACACCACCGAAAATGATGCATAATACGAAGAACATCACCAGACCCATAAGATCCTCAATAACACACACAATGATCAATGCAGACCACCAAAACAAATAGGAAATGATTAGGAAATGACAAAAAGCATGTTAGAACCATCTGCAATAGCTGCACCAACACCACTTAATCAAGTCTTCATCGATCAACACATTGATACTCAAGAACACTCAAATAGCAGCAACTATGACTAGAAAGATAACTTTCGGAGCACTAAATCATGAACATCCCAAACACTCCCAAATATGTAGCTCAAAATATAATCATTCTAGAGCATAATGAATCAAATAATAGAACACTGCAACACTGAACACTGAATAACCAATCCTCATACCAGAATCCATAACTCGATCAAATAACCACTTAGAATCATGAAAACCAACACTAAATCAAGTATTTGATTCAACATATAAAATAGATAACCAACCAAATCAATTCTTTGCAATCATCGAAACACCTAAACACAAGAATATGTTGACATCAATGACAACAATATATCCTAGAAACAACAATATCCAACACCTATCCCCTCTATATATCTCTATATATCTAGCTCTCCCCCTTTCTCTTCCCATATATCCATATCTCATTCTCTTTATCTTACCATATATCTTCACCTCTCTCTATCTCCTATTTTTCTCCATCTCAATTTTATCTATCTCTACCTCTCTTTATTTTTCTATCTCTCTCCTTCTCCCCCTCTCTCTATATATCACTCTATATCACCACATATACCTCTCTCTATCTCCCCATGTCCATCTTCTCATTCCTCTATATATCTCGACATCTTCCTCTCTATATCACCATCTGTTTATCTCTTGTCTATTTCTCTCTATCTCTCTATCTATTTCTCTCCCTTTTCTTGTCTCCCTTGATCTTCATGTCAACCCTTATTTTCCTCTCTCCCCCTCTATCTCTATACATGTCTCCCTTTCTATCCATCCATCTCTCTACCTCTCTCTTTCTCTCCATCTTCCTCTCTCTCTTTCTAACTCCCTCTCTCTTTCTCTCCTCTCTCCTCTATATGTTTATCTCTTCCATCTATATATATCCCTCTCTCCTTTATACCTTTATCTCTTCATCTCCTTGTCTACACATTCTTATCCTTAATCTCTATATACCTTCCTCTCCATATCTGTCCCTTATTTTTATCTCCTTATGTCTCTTTCTATCTCTCCCCCGATCCAACCCTATCTCTCCCTATTGCAAACATAGCATGACAATGTTGGTAATGAAGTGTGATTATCTTTTTGATTAAAAGGTTCTATCTCAATCATTTTTGGATCCCTATAATAGGATGCATAGATAATTTGAAGCTATCACTTCTCCATGGAGACCTTAGTTGCATAATCAACATCATGTTCTAATGGCCTACATATTGAACTTATGTACAACACAAATATATGCAAAAAATGACTAGTTTTATTTAATTGATATTTCACACATCCTCGACATACCCATTACACAATATGGTGTGATTACTAATTTTAATTTTAAAAATACAAGGATTAAAGAGAAGGTTAAATGAAATAAATTTGTATAGTTTTAATTTATCTTGTTAGTTGCAAGTATTTATCTCATTATTTATAAGTTGCATGATTGGCGCACCAATCTAGAACTTGAAAGTACTCATCACATTATCTATTAGTTGAACAAATGGTGTACCAAGCTATTAGCTAAAAATTTCATAAATAGACACAATATTCAAACATAACTTCTAGGCCTATCATTTATGAATAGGTGTCCATACATAGAGGACAACTAGGACCACTACCAAGAAATTTTTATGTCGCATAGAATAACAAGTATAAATGAGCCTTTTGATTTGGTATAACTACTATAGGAAAAACATGAGACCAACACCATGTGAAGAGCAGTTAGCACTAGAGAGTGGGAAAGGGCAGGTTCAAACTTCAAAAATAGAAGATGACAACTCGGAAGGAGCCCAAGGACAGCAAACGACTTGTGTTTCAAACAACACGGTGGAAGGTAAAGATCATCCGAAAAAGGTTCTTTTGTCAACGGGCCCTAAAGGGGGACCCAATGGATAGAAATGTAAGTTGTCCTCATTGTTTGGGGTCAAGCCCAAAGGTAAGTCCTCATCACCTCCTGTTAAAAACTCCTTGAATGTGTCTTAGGGCAAGTTTGCTATCGTGGTTCCTAACCAAATCATTGATCAAAACATCTCTATAATGGAAAACACTTTGATTGGTTATTTCTTTGGATCTAGACCTAACATAGAAATAGTTCATGGATTTGTAAAAAGAAAGTGGAACCTGAAAGGTTAGGTAGATGTGGTAGCAATGAACAAAGGTTGTTTATCCTTCTCTTTTTCTTGTGATGAGGATAGAAGAAACATTCTTTGTAGTGGGTCTTTGGCAATAGGCAAATACATCATGTACATCCAGAAGTGGTACCCTAATGTAGAGAAAGGAAAGAATTTTTTGGCCCAAGTCCTGGTGTGGGTCAAACTCCTTGGGCTCCCAATGGAATTCTGGGAGGAAGATGTTTTTGCAGGAATTGCCAATAACTTTGGGGAGCTAATCACCATTGATCAGATCATGACTTCTAGAAGAAGGCTGATCTATGCAAGGATCTGTGTTGGAGTTGGACCTGACACAAACTTGCCAGAGGAAATAGAGATAGAATCAAAACTAGGGAAGTGGAAGCAGAACATTGTCTATGAAACAATCCCCTTCGCTTGTTATCATTGTAAAAAAGTCGGACACTGGGCAAAAAAATGTCCATCTAAAGAGGATAAACCCCAAACCCAAACTAAGGTTTGGAAAAAAGTGGACAAGCCACTAAAAGTTCAGGATTCCAATGACCCTAATCAGGAGAAGCAATCCCAGATAGTACGGGTGGAGGAAGAAATCACTAGTGAAGTGGGTAATGAACCAAAGATTCAGATGTTGGAATAGGGTGTGTTACACAAAGAAAAAGACAACACTCAGTAAGAGGATCAGAAAGAGGACAAGACAGAGGTAGAGAAAATAGATAAACATCCCACAGATAATAGAGATGAAGGAGATAACTTCAACCTTGTCTCAAAATCTCAAGATCAAGATAAAGAAATAGACTGGTTCCAAGAAGCCCAACCTGATACCATTTTGGGCCAAGGGCTATCGGAAATCTCATTAACCACCCCAGTAAAGGGAAAGCAACACACCCTTCTCCAGGAAGACACTCAAATGCCAAAAAAAGAACATTGGAAACAAGCAGGAATTTAGCAGATGGTACCCAAAGACCATCTTTGAGGTAGGTATTTCTAAAAATCCATGAAAATCATCTCCTGGAATATTAGGGGACTTAATAGTCCTCATAAACATAATTTAGTTAGAAATATGATTAGAGAAAAAAAACCCTCACATTTTTTTGATTCAAGAAACTAAGATGGTGAAAGATAAAGTTGAAAGTTTGAATATTTTCAAAAATGGAGGAGTCAGCGGAGGTAGTTCAGAAGGTGCCTCGGGAGGAATTGTTACATTCTAGAATAAAAACAATATAGAAGGAGAGGTGTTAATTCGGGACAACAACCTGGCTTGTATTAGATTTAAGCACATTAAGAATTGCACTGTGTGGGTCCTAACAAATGTTTATGCTCCTAACACTAAGATTGGCCGTAGCGAGATGTAGAGATATCTCACTGGCTGAGAAGAAGATTTGCTGAGGACAACTAGATAATTATGGGAGATTTCAACACTCCCCTGAAGGAAAATGAAGAAAAGGGAGGGAGTCATGCCAATCTAGATAGCAGATTGGATCTAATGGACTTTATAAACAATAATGCCATTCATGATCTGGAGTTGCAAGGAGTCAAATACACCTGGACTAATTGAAGAAGTGGTGAGAATTTGATTCAGGTCAGACTAGATAGAGCTCTACTTTCCTTAGACTGGTTTAATCTTCATGAATGCTCTTTATCATCTCACATAAGGGCGGGATCAGATCATTACCCCATGACCCTAATGGCTGAAGTAAAAAATAGAAGGAGACATTTCCCTTATAGATTTGAAAAAATGTGGACTAGACACCTAGATCTGGAAAGTAAGATTAAGGACTGGTGGCAGGTCAATGAGGAAGACAATGCCATGTATAAAGTGGTCAAAAAGCTGAAGAATGTTAAAGATAATGTCAAGAAGTGGAATAAGGACTGCTTTGGGAACATATTTACCTCAAAAGAATCGACCCTCTTAGAACTCAAGGAGATCCAGGATGAGATACAACACAATGGTTATACCTATATGTCTATAAATACTAAAGATGCTATTCTGATGAGATATCATGAAATAATAGCTAAAGAGGAAACCTACTGGAAACAAAGATCGAGAAATATCTGGTTAAAGGAGGGGGATAGGAACACTAAATACTTCCATATGTCCACTCTAAGACATAAGGCTATAAATAGAATTGTACAGATTAAAGTGAATGGCAGATGTGTTGAAGATGATGACTCCATGAGCAAAACTGCAATGGATTTTTTCTCCAATCTACTAGCTAAGGATCATAATCTGAATAAATAGGCCCAAAGGGAACTTCTTGACAGTATACCTACCACTCTGGGGGAAGATCACAATGACCATTTAACTACCATTCCCTCCCATGATGAAATTCTGATAGCTGTTAAGTCCTTTGAGGACAGCAAAGCCCCAGGGCTGGATGGCTTTCCCATGTTCTTCTTCCAAATGTACTGGCATATTATTGGAGATGATGTTACAAGAGCTATGAAAGAGTTTTTTGGTGCTAGAAAACTTTTGAAAGAAGTTAATGGTACTTTTATAGCTCTTATGCCCAAAACAATGGGGGCTGATTCAATGGATCCTTTCAGACCTATAAGCTTATGCAACTCTCTCTACAAGATTATCTCTAAGGTCCTTACCTCTAGAATTCTCAATTTTCTTCCTTTCATTATATCGCCTCAGCAAAGTGGTTTTGTCCCAGGGAGGCAAATTTTGGACTCTATCATCTCCATTCATGAAAATATCCATTCTTTGGCCTTTTCTAAAAATGAAGGTTTTTTTTGAAGCTTGACCTTTCTAAAGCCTATGATAGAGTGGATTGGGATTTTATGATGGATGGTCTTTCAGCTTTTGGTTTTAATCCTAGGAGTGTTGGACTTATCAGGCAACTTGTTTCTTTGGCCACTTTCTTTGTGCTAATGAATGGCTCCCCCTCTCCTTTCTTTAAAGCCTCAAGAGGTCTCAAGCAAGGGGACCCCCTATCTCTAGTGATCTTTATCATCATGGCGGAATGTTTGGGTAGATGTATTGGAAAGATGGTTGAGAAAAGGGAGTTTTGTGGTTTGAAACTTTCTTCGGTAGATCAAATATGCTCTCATCAGCATTTTGTTGATGATTCTATAATAATGGGAAAAGCCACTATGAAGGATGCTAGAAGACTAAAAAAAAGCTTTGGATATCTATGGAGAGGCTACTGGTCAGCTTATAAACTGGTCTAAAAGCTTTGTATATTTTATCAACACCTTAGAGAGAAGGAGGATTAAAATAAGTAACATTCTGGGTGGCCAAATTGGTAGCTTGCCTACCTCCTATTTGGGGTTCCCTTTAGGTTAGGATCCTCCAAATACCTTTTGGGGAGCCTTGGTGGATAAATTCCATAAAAAGATATCTGGATGGAAGGGAGCTCTACTTAGTCAAGCAAGTAAGGTTCAAATGCTAAAAACCACTCTTCAAAGTATCCCTCTCTATGCCATCAATTTGTTCAAGATTCCTACTAAGTATGCTGAGGCCATTGAAAAAATACAGAGATCCTTTTTATGGACAGGGGTTGAGGAGAAGAAGAGAATGAACTTAATTGCTTGGGAGAAGGTCTGTAAGCCTATGAATAAAGGCAATCTAGGCCTTAGAAGAATAAGAGACATAAATGAATACCTTATGGCTAAGCAAATTTGGAGAGGATATAGAAATCAAGGAGAGTGGAAAAAAATATGGGACAATAAATATAAAAGCCAATGTCCAAATCTTCAAAGTTTCCTCAAAACGGAGGTTATCCCAATTGGATCCAATATTTGGAAAAATACCTCTAGGACTAGAGACTTAATTATCAAAGGTACAAAATGGAAGTTGGGGAAAGGGAATCTTATTCAGTTCTAGGAGGATCCTTGGCTTATGGAGACCCCTTTAAATGAAAACCTTAAGTGGAAGAGATATCAGAACCAATGCAAGGAAAGATTTGGAAACAAGGTGGAGGATTATTGGAAAGATGGATAGTGGAAAGACTTATCTCAAGTGGATCAGTCTTTGGGTAGTTTGAACAAAGTCATGAACTCAATGGTGAGGATGGATTGAAGAAGAAGACCAGCTAATTTGGAAACTCACTGCTAGTGGTACTTTTACAGTGGCATCTCTTTATCAACAACAGTACAATAACATGGAAAGTCCATGCTGGGCTAAAGCATGGGTGAAAGGCCTTACCCCCAAGATCAACATTTTCTTTTGGATAGCCCTCCAAGACAAAATCCTAACAATAGAGAATATAAGAAAAAGATGTATCACCATACCAAGTTTCTGTACACTCTGTAAGCAAAATGAGGAGACAATAAATCACATGCTCTTTCATTGCCCCTTCTCAGCTGACATTTGGGGAAGTTATCTGGATCAATTCAATATCAGTTGGAGCTTCCCCAACTCAATTTAGGATATTTTCAAGTCATGGCATCATCCTTCAAAAAATAGAACTACTACCTTGATATGGAGAATTGCTTTACCACACATGTGCTAGGGTATATGGAAAGAGAGAAATGACGGGATTTTCAGAGAAAAGTACACTAAGGCTAACATTGTGTTTGAAAAAATAAGAAGCATAATGGAAAATATGAATATTATAGGTGGTTTTGATAATCCTAACACTAAGGAGGATCAACTTGTCTATAAAAAATGGAGATTAAAAGCTCAAGAGAGTATCCAAAGTAACCCTAGAGAGGGAGTGATATGGACCAGCCCACCTAGGGGATGGATAAAAATCAATTTTGACGGGGCCTCTAAGGGAAACCCAGGGGTTGCAGGATATGGAGTGGTCCTAAGGGATGAATGGGGAATATGTAATATCATAAAATGTATTCCTATAGGAAAACAGACCAACCATGTTGCCGAAGCCATGGCTGTTTATCATGGGATTATCCTTGCCAAAGAAGCCAAATGCACTAAAGTTTGGTGTGAAGGAGACTCCTTAAACATTATCAATTGTGTAAATATGAAATTACCGCCGTCATGGTCGATTAGTAATGCTATCAAAGCAACAAGGAAAATCAGCAAAGAGTTTGAAATGTGTGTTTTTACACAAGTTTATAGGGAGGCCAACTCTTGTGCTGATTGGGCAGCCAACCTGGCTTGCCACTCGAAAAACATCATCACTAGTTATGGTGAAAAGGAGATTGCAAGTGAAATGCAATCCTTACTCAATCAGGACTAAAGCTATACAAGGAAATGTGGTACTATTAATAATTATTTCTAATCACCTATCAACTTTTTTTGATGCAGGGCTTGCTTGAAGATAATGAGCTATTAAATAGGTGTCATATCATCATTATTTGGCCCAGATTATGGGTGCTCTTACAGAATAACCATAGAAACTAGAGGAAAAGTTATCAAAACAAGAGAAGGCATTGCAAGGAAGGTGTTGGAGAAATGGGAGGAAACAAGAAGAGATTTGAACCCGCTTCATGCACTGAATGGAGAAAGAATGAAGAAGTTTGGAGTATCCTTCAGTAGGGGGGGCTCAATGTTTTCATGGAACAACTGATTGGGAAAGACCCCACAATTACCAGCTACTTCAGAAAGAATTGGAAAAATGGAAAGGTTCTGATTGGATCACATATGATGAATGTTGATGAAGAGGTTAACGGTGAGGCCACGAGGATGACTACCAAGGGTATGAAATTTTATAGGGACAGAGGGATATCAGATAAGGCTGTAGACAAGTTTCCTGTTACGGATGGTGAGAGAAGAAAGATGATCAAAATTGACAACTCCTACCACTCCCCGAAGAGAATTTGTAGGCCATGGAGGTTTGTCTTGTTTTCTTCTATTGAATATATTACCTTAGACGGTAGGTTTACTAGGGCTTATGGGCATCATTTCGGTCTTCTTAATCATTTCTATCATTGTGAAAGGGTTAGCCTTCCCTATTACCTAGCCTATTCAATGGATCATACTATAAAGGAGATCCAAAAGGACCCTAAAGGTGATCATGCCCTCCACCAGGGGCTCATGGTCCTAGTATACAAAATGCTAAAGGGGAAGTGCATTGAAAAGCCTATTAAAGGCAAAAATTCCAGAGATGAGACTACGGAAAGTAAGGATAGTGGTTTCAACTTTGATTCTGAGACCGAGGGAGAGTCAGAAGAAACTAGAAAAAAAGGGAGGATTAGGGCTAAGAAGAGGAGGATTATTGTGGAATCTGAAATTTTGGACTCTGAAACTGATTCCCTTGAGGAAAAACTTGTTAAAAAGAGGAAAGGGAAAGCCTCTAGAAAGAAGGCTCAGAAAAAGAACACTAAAAAGGGTAGCAATTTTGATCTCAACTATGTTCTGGTTGAGTCTAAGGAGGAGAATGATGAAAATAAGAGGATTGATAGTCAGGACAAAGAAGGGGAGGGTAACCCAGTTTTGATAATTTGGAAGCCATGGAGACCGTCAATACCACTAGACTGCATAACGAGGAAAAAGGGGGTCAAAGTGATAGTGGTGATAAAGATACCATTAAGGCCTTCTGTGAGACCATCACTACTCTGGTGAAGGATATTAATAGCTTTAAAATAGATACACGGGCCATGGCAAAAATTACAGTTGGTGACAAGCCCCTGGCGGAGCATGTTAAAGAGCTAGTGGTCGTTCTACATAATGCGCAAGCTATTGAATGTATGGTTGGAAAAATCTTAGCCACAGAGAAAAAGGTCAATGAGATGGGAGATAGAAAGGAAATGGACAACAAACTGAAAGATTTTGGCAGCATAATTGACAAGCTAGAGCATAGTGTCAAGCAGATTGCTGATCAAAATTTCCAAATTCTTAAATCTTCGGTGGACAATATGAACATCTTTATCAACAGGTATGAGAACAATGCAGAGAAGGAAGGTCATAAAGAGCAGGTGAACAAGAAGGGTCATGAAAGGAGGACCAGAGCCAACACAAAGAATAACGTCGACATCGAAGGTCGTGAGCTGGAGGATATGAAGACCTCAACAAACAACATGAAATAAATGGTTGTTCACGCTGAGGAGATCTTGAATAGTATTTAGTTCTAGTTGTTGTCCTTGGTTCTGTCTCTTTGCTGTCTTTTGCTTTCCTGCTGCTGTCTATTCCGAGTTTTATGTAATCATGTACTAATGTTTTAAGTTGTGCCCATTCGGTGGGTTCATTTTGGCTTTTTGAAGTGATCAGGCACTTTTTTATGCTATTCTATTCTCTTGGCTTGTAAAAGGTTTAGGTACCTTTCAAATACCTATTTTTACTTAATCAAAACATGATACAAGTATATAATCACCAACATAAGAAAATGCAATTATTAATTTTACTACAAGTAAAAGATGGTGGCCCCAATAGGAAGCTTAAGGTTGAACATGTTGGTGTAAATCAAACATCTCGCAAAGCACAACCAAGATCCTATGGTGGAAAATCAATACATTAAAATTGCACAACTTTAAATTAATTATTAGAGAAAAATCCAACACTAACAAATAGTAACTTGAAACATAAACTCAAGGGAGGGGTTGTAACCTAAATTTTATTTAAAACAACCCATGTGGTTGATCTCCAATTTTATTTGGGGACATGTCATGGTATATATAGCAAGTTAGTCTTGGAATATACCATAAATTACATGCAAAGCTAAATATTGCATTACTAAAAACTTTATCCAATTTATAGTGCACTAGGGAATGCAAATCAATGGTGGTGGCCACTATAAATCATTCATTTTGGTTAATTTGATTGCTAGACCCATTTTATTCACTAGCACATGATGTTGGTCACGTTCTCTATGTTGGGTCCCAAGCCAAAGAAGGTAACACAAATTTGGTGCAAGCATATGATATATTAATTATCAAGGTGCCTAGGTGGAACAATAGGATGTCAAAAGGCTATCTAAGGACAAGATAATAAAAAAATGAAAAAATGAAAAAGAAAAATAAAAAGATGATAATAGAAAGAGTATAGCATTGAGCATGTCATAAACACCAAAGAGGGATGTAATACTTCAAATTAAAACAAAGCAATAAGCGGATAATTTTTTAAACCAAAACAAAAGTGTTCAATTTTATTTATTTTATTAAAAGAATGTAGATTTACAATAAAGATTGCAGTTAATGTTGGCATTATACACTCAGATGAGAATAGTTGACGTTGTCATTGATGGCAACCAACTGGTAACATGGTTCACAACTTACACCGGCAATAGACATAATCTACTGGCACCGGTAAGCACTATAGATTATTCTCACTGACACCCAATCTACCGACAGAAGATCTTACCAACACCCTAGCTGACATGGAAATTATATTGTTTTGTGTTGTAACTATATTGTATAGCCGACATGATGTATTATAAAGACTCATATATGTATGAGATCTTATAGGTCATTTTTTAAGTGTAAAAAAGGTATGCGAAATATGTATAGGTAATTAATGCAAGATGATAATGAGAGTGAATATTTGTATATGAATTTTGATGTAATAATTTTGATGAGAAAATAAGAGCAGAGTAGAGCGAAGAAAGGTTTATGGCAGAGGTATTTTGAGAAGTATATTGTCATTGGATTTAATCATCCAATTTTATAGTCAGTGGGACTCCTATTTTGTATTGAGTAGTGAGCTCTAGGTTGTTGGCCTTCCTGCATGTGTAGGCCCCTATTGTATCAATAATATTTATTCATATTGGCCAGTGAGAAAATATTGTGGGTCACAAATCCCATCGAGGTTTTTCCCTTACCAATTTTCCTCGCCAAAATATATTGTGTTATGGTGTGCATTGATGTTGTCACTCTTATTTCTATTTATTACTTTATTGCTTTTTTACTGGTACATTAATTTGGGTTATCAAGTTGCATACAAGTTTAAATCTTTGGTTTACCAGTTACACACTGATTCACCCCCCTCTCAGTGTCTTTGGGATTGATCAAGTATCTAACAATTGGTATTAGATCCTAGTCCTCTATTTGTCGAAGCCTAACAACTTGAGGAAGGTTCTGAAACCGGTACCAATAGAAAGTTTGAGACAACATTTGGAAGGAGCTCTTGAAGATTTTGATGCAAAAAAATTGAAGAATATCAAACTGGAAGATGAACTTAGAACTACTCAAAAATTTATCAAAGCACTTCAAGATAACCTGGTTATAGTAAAGAACAAGAGAAAGTAACTACATGTGCAATTGCAAAATCAAGATGATGAAGAAAAAGAAACTCTCAGAGATATTGTAGACAAATTGAGACAAGAGAACAATAACATGAAGAATGAGATGCAAGATTTAACCATGAGACTATGCAAGGATATTGAAGATAGGAAGAGGAATGAAGAAGATTTGACCAGAAGACTTAATGAAAGATCAGATGAATCTCAAAGGATTAGTTATGAAAATGATATGCTTAAAACAGATTTGATTCACATGTAACATGACAAAGAGGAACTTTTGAGACAAGTTGGCACTTTGGAAAGTGTGTTGGTCACTGCAAATGAATACAAAGACAAATTCAAGAAAAGTTCAAATAATCTTGATGATATACTGAAAAGTCAAAAACCCGATGGAGAAACAATTGGACTTGGATTTGAACATGGAGAAATTTATGAGACTGCAAACAATCATGACCACAACAAACTGGTAAGGAAACCTAATGCTTACAAATTTAATGGAAAATGTTTTAATTGCAACAAATTTGGTCATAGAACAAATCAGTGTAGATTTAGAAATAATCAGAATACAAACTTACCCACCAGTCAATGTTCCAAATGCAATAAAAATGGTCATAACTCAGAAAATTGCAGAATGAATGTGAAATGCTATGTTTGTGGTAGATTTGGACATTTATCTAATCAATGCAAAACTCAAACTAGTCAAGGTTATGGAAAGGCTATTCAGAGAAACAATGTAACTTGTTATTTATGTAACAAGATTGGGCATATTGCAAAATTTTGTAGAAGCAAGAATGTACAGGCGAACAATAAATGATCTAATAACAAAGGAAAAGAGAAGGTGACTAAAATCAAGCAAGAATTTTCTAAACAATGGATTAGAAAGAGAGATCAGAGAGGTGATGAATCTGTCACTGCACCGGCAAAATATTCTTCATCCAACTAAGGAATAATCCTTAGGGGTAACACAACAAATTGAAAACCATGCATTTACCCTCGGTTGATGGTAAGATGTTATATTTCTTCTTTACCGATAGATATGCAGAGTTTTTCACTTCACCGGTGAAGCATTTATTGCAGTTGTAAGTCAATTTTTTGTTATAAAAGCATTGCACCCTCTCATTTCAATTTACAAAGCATCCAAGAATTAGAAGAGAGCAAAATTGAGAAAGGGCATTCTAAAGTCAAAGTATCAAAGGTCTTTTTAGGGCATTCAAGGATTTCATAGTTAAAAGGTATTTATATTTTGCAATGGCATATTCATCTCCTGTTCCTGAATTCGTAGAAAACCCTACCATAGTGGAGAACATTAAGCGACCTAGACTCATTTTCAAGATCATTCCTAAGATAGAAAAACATGATGACTCTATTGGTGAATTTTCTAAAATCCTGAAGGGAGTCGTGTTCACTGAAGACCTTAGGGTATACATACATTGCAACATAGAAAGTTTAGGATCTGAAGATTTGATGAACATGTACATGAATATAATTACTAACAAAGATGGGATAGTGAAACTAGAACATAAGGTAGTTGAGGATTTAGTATTCATAGACATCCTCCATATGCCAGAATTTTTAGATGAAGTCGTCCGCTATGTCCTTAGCAGTTTCCATAGAGAATTTATGTGGTTGGAATCAATATTCAAGATTACCAAGGAAGCTATTAAAGTTGTTACTGGTTTACCCTCCACTAGTTCTAGACCTGACAAGAAGAAGAAAATTCCTAACAAGGAAGTTATGAGCTTAATCGACGCTACATATGAAAACCAGTCACTTAGGGTTAATGACATAAAGGATAAAAATGTTAAATTTGCTAGCATGATAATTGGATATAAAGATGGTCACACAAATAGGTTAAATTCTATATCAAGTTAATGCATTCACAGTGCACATGAGATGATTATAAATAATGAAAAGATTGATATTTGTGAATGGTTGAAGGATGAATTGCTAGAAAATTTGGATAAGATAAAAGGTGACAAGAAAGGAAAATTCAAATTTGGAAATCTGTTAGTATGTTTAATGCTTTACTTTTCTAAGGAGATCCCCGGTATGGGACATAAGGATTTTGCCTATGATATTTCTATTGGAAAACAGATAAAGGAGGAAATCACTAGTATGGGAGCTAACAGTGATGAGTTGGTTAAAAACTATTTCAAGAATTTCCAAACTAGAATGAAATAGAGAGAAAGGATTTCCCAAAGCATTGTAGATAAATATGATAAACAAATATGATTTGTAGTAAAGAGAGATGAAATCTAGATAGAATCAGTTAGACCCAGAACTGTATGGATTACTAAAATGGGATATGAGGTGGACTCTCACATCTTGGACTCATATGCAAAAATACTCCTAGATGCACCACCATAACCAACAGAGGAAATATTTGGCAATACTGAAACCATTGAAAGTGGTGTAGCTATGATGAAGGAGAGAAAGAAAAGAGATAAATTCATGAAAGATGCTTCTAAAAGGTAAAAGATGTTACATAAGGGTTAATGAATCTTAGTGGTATGGCTGCTAGTGTAAAAGAAAGCCAATCAGAGAAAATACCATTAGCTCACATTTCCCCTGTGGCTACTTCTTCTGATTCTGATGATGACAGGGTAGCTGAATTCAAGAGAGTGGACAGGAAGAAAAGAAAACCCTCACCAGCACTTGCTCCATCTCCCAAGAAGTCAAGGACACAAAGAAAGAATCAACAGGCTATAAGAGAGCCTAGTGGTCTGAAGAAGAAGGTAACTCCAAAGAAGAAACAAGAATCTAAGGCACCGGATACTCTTACACCGGAAGAGTTGATAAATGAAATCACACAAGAAGGTAACCTTAGCAATGTGAATAAGCTTTATCATTCTTCCAAGGACTCAGATAAAAACACTATAGAGGAAAGCATTATTTTGCACCTTGATATCTACAAGAAAGTTCTCATTGAGGTTGTAGATGATCTGCCTAATGATTTGTATTTGAGGTTAGAAGCTAAAAAGATGTCGGTAATGGAATTAGATAAGAAATCAAAAGTAGAGGCTCTACTTGTTGTGCATCCTATCAACTCCAAATAGAAAATTGATGACTTAATTTCATAGGCAAATAGAATAGTTTTTGTAAGTGGTCACCGACAGGTTAGCCTTATGGAAGGCCGAGTGAAAGAAATTGCTGATGAAACAACAGACAAGTGGGACATATTTTTTTTGGAAAGAGAAAAGAAAGAAGAAAAGGATAGATAGAAAATGGATGTCTTTTGCAAAGGTATATCAGAAGGATAAAGGTAAAGGCAAAATTGGTAGTGTACTTGATATAATGGTCAAGGATAACCTTCGTCCACCGACACAGGACACCCCAACAATAACTACAAAGGCACCGATACAAATTGACAGTCAACCAGAAGAGAAGGCAGAGGAAATAACAAGAGATGACACTGATCCAGAATCTGAAATTTTTTTAACCATGAATGTGGACACACAATATTTCAACATTGTCATGGACAAGGAAACTGTAAAGGTTAAGACACCTGAAGCTACAAATATTGAGGTCTCTAAGTCACTGGTCAACATTGTTGACTCTCAAAACATTGAGATACCAGCTGAAGTTGAGAAACCAGATACCATCTCAGATGCTACTTAGCCTAACATTGAGAAACTAGTAGCAGCACAAGTAGAAATAGAAGCACAAACTAAAACTGGAAAAGGACAAGAACAGAGTATAGCTGAACCGGCAGTCAGCAAGACAGAAAGTAAGGATGACAGTAAGATTGATAACAAAGTTGAAACACAATATAAGAAAAAGGAAGAAACAATGGACAAAGAAAAGGTCAGTAATGAAAGAAAGATAGTTGAAGTGGTTAAGGCAATTGGACAAGTATCTGAAGAAAAGAAAGTTATTGTAGAGCCTAGCACTTCCACCATGGATTATAGACCTACCAATGTAACAAATGTACTTTTGTACTCCATAAAGAGGATCACAGATTGCAACGCCTTAGCATTTAAGGGAATTGATGATACCTTACCTATTTTGAAAATGATTGCACCAACATGTAAGATACCTTAAAGAGGATCATAGATTGCAATGCCTTAGCATTTAAGGCAATTGATGATACCTTACCTATTTTGAAAATGATTGCACCAACATGTAAGATAGATCATATTGATGGATCCTTACGGAAATTGGATACATTGTCTAAATTCATTGATTTAAATATTTTAACTCTGGATAAGATTAATGAATAGACTGTTAAGGAAAGGGTGAACAAGGAGAAAAGTGAATTCTTTTATAAGACTATAAAGGATTGTACTGATCATATTGACTCTTTACTATCGACACTTAACTCCACTATTTTGGAATATAGAGAATTTTATAAGCATGCAAGCCTCACAACCTAACATAAGACACCGAGGAAGAGATAAAAAACACAAAAAGAGATTGATGATGTAGTAGACAACATGATAGGTTCTTCGAAACTTGCCTCGGTTTTTTAGCAAGAAATGGTAGTTTTTGAGGAAAAGAATGAAAAACAAGAAAAAGAAAAAGCAAGGATAAGAATGAAGGCACGTGAGCTGAAAAATAAACTTGGTCCTAGATTGGACAACCTTATAACTCAACGGATTGAGTTGTCTAAGGCAACAATTCAAGGAGAAAGATCACTGAAGCAACAAATGCATTATCTGACTGGTATGATCCAACAAACTGAAACCATTATTTCTGACAGCACTAAATTCATGCAGAGTCTTAATCTAATTTTGGCAGATATCTTTCAAATTGTACATAACCGGATACAGGCTATGAGGTAGAATTTTAAATTCTTTGATTCTTTTTGACACCTTTGTCATTGATGTCAAAGGGGGAGTAGTAGTGTGAAGAAAAATGTACGTAAGAGATCATTTGCTCAGGGGGAGCACTCCTATTTCTTTTATCAGTTTTGGACTTTATTTTTGGATAACAGTTTTTGGATTTTTCTCATGAGTATTACCATCAATACCAAAGGGGGAAATTGTTGGTATTATACACTCATATGAGAATAGTTGATGTTGTCACTGATGGCAACCAATTGGTAACTTGCTTCATAGCTTACATCGGCAATAGCCATCATCTACCGGCACCGGCAGGCACTACAGATTATTCTCATCACCACCCAGTTTGCACCGACGGAAGATCTTACCAGCACCCCAACCAACATGGAAATTATATTGTTTTGTATTGTAATTATATTGTATATTCGACATGATGTATTGTAAAGACTCATATATGTATGAGATCTTATAGGTCATTTTGCAAGTGTGAAAAAAGTATGCGAAATATGTATAGGTAATTAATGCAAGCCGATTATGAGAGAGAATATATGTATATGCATTTTGATGTAAAAATTTTGATGAGCGAATAAGAGCAGAGAAGAGCGAAGAAAGGTTTATGGCAGAGGTATTTGACAGAGCTTAAATCGGTATTGAATCCAGTATTGAAGATGCTATTTTGAGCAGTACATTGTCATTGGATTTAATCAGCCAATTTTGTAGTCAGTGGGACTCCTGTTTTGTATTGAGCAGTGAGCTCTAGGTTGTTGGCCTTCCTGTATGTGCAAGCCCCTATTGTATTAGTAATATTTATTCATATTGGCCAGTGAGTAAATATTGTGGGTCACAAATCCCATCGAGGTTTTTCCCCTACTGGGTTTCCTTGCCAAAATATCTTGTGTTATGGTGTGCATTGATTTTGTCACTCTTATTTCTCTTTATTGCTTTATTTCTTGTTTACCAATACATTAATTTGGGTTATAAACTTGCAAATAAGTTTAAATCTTTGGTCTACCAGTTAGACACTGATTCACCTTCCCTCTCGGTGTCTTTGGGACTTATCAAGTCTCTAACAGTTAAAAACTACAAGATGAAGAACATAATACTAAAGTGACACCTGCAAGGATTTGTCAAAAATAGCCAAGATCAAGAGCTCAATGAATAAGGGAGTCAAAATATTGACAAGAACAAATTATATACTCATCAAGATGCGAAATACTAATCAACTAGATCATCAAAATTACATACAATGAAGATGAGCCTGCTTATAAAGGCAATGCCATATGAATGTGAGCACACAATCATGACATGTGGCCTAATAAGAAATAAGGGTAGGTGAGGGTAGGTAGGAGAAATACTAAAGTATTCCACAAGAGGTGGATCACCCACCAAAGGTGGAATGTAACAACAAGATAAAACCAAAAAAGGTTGAATTTCTCCTACAAGTAATTCCCTATGTGCACACTTCCCTAAGTGTCTCATATCCAAACTACTATGAAATACATTACCCTAAGTAAACTTAAGTAAAGTATAATTATGAGGCATAATTTATACCAACACCTCCCCTTAAGTGCAACTTAGGGTCATGTAGAATTAAGCCAACAATGCAAGATGGGTGCCGACTACTTAGCCATGTTAGGTACGCATGTACAAATGTGAATGCAAGCAATGAAATCTCTCACAAATGGAGAAAGGGAGAAAACCACGTGGGAAAAAACTCCCCCCAAAAAGAGAGATGAAAATACAAAAAAAATCTCAATGAATAATGAGATTGACAAAACCCCATGTGAGGAAAAAGTTCCCCCATAAGAGAGAAGAAGAGAGACCAAAGTAACCCCCTCAATGTAGAATCTGCACCAATGTTAGAAGCTCGAAACTAAATGAAGAAATTGTTCCATGATTATCAAACAATGTTCCTCCCCTTAGGAAGAAACAAAACCAAAGGTGCATCCATGAAGTCTCCCCAATCATGAAGGGAAGATGTAGGAAAAAGACTCAAGATATATGGAGTCTCTGAAAGTTGCTCAAGTGTCCCCATGTTGATGCTGAAATTTGCCTCCTCCAAATCAGGTGTACTAGTCCACACTGTTGAAAAGGACAATCCAAGATCTAGTGAATATGAATGTAGAACATGATCCAAAGAGTCACAAGTGTCCTCTAAGTGTTGCAAATAAGTATCCATAATCATGCCAACCTTGAAAGAATGATCATGTAGAGAATGAACAAGATGGCCAGAGTGTTCCCTCACAAGAAATGAAGACAAATCATTTTCATCAAAGAGAAGATGAATATCATCAATGATGTCTCCCAAATCTACAATGTAGGACTCCAAAAACCTATAATATTTATCATGTAGTCATCCTAAGGAGCTGAATCTAGAAGACAAGGTATATCCTGCTACAGTGAATCACAAGAAGGAAAAATTGTAGCAATATTTTTATCCTCGGGTATAACTGTAGGTGTGATATTAATGGGAGGAGATGAAATGCTAGTCTCAAGAACGGGGTCACATGTGAGAACACCCAAGTTTAAGTAACACTCCTTGATATATAAATCCACACAATAATTGTGATTATCATGTGAATAATCAACCTCATCAATAGGACAAGAATATGAAAAGGAGTACAACTGCTCGATGCATGATCTATCACCCTAGTTGCAATGATATCTCTACTCTCCAAGTCTCTAGTAATAACTGAATCAGGTGTGAACTCCACAAGTTTCCTTGTTGCAATGTGAGTGATCTAACATATGGAAAGAAGATTGTTTGTCAAATGAGGTACACACAACACATAATTGAAGGAGTTATCCCCAATAGTGATATATCCTTTCCCAGCCACATTCATGTATCTATGATTTCCCATCAAAATTGATGGTATGATGCAAGGCTCAAATGAAGAGAACATAGACTATGAAGATGCCATATGATGAGAAGATCTCAAATCTAGAAGCCATCTCCCTGAATCATGACTTGTAGTAGCACAAATAGCTTGTCCTTAACTTGTACCAAAAGTGTGATCCTTTCCTTTATCAAATTCCTTTTCTTTGGAAGAAGAAGTTGAAGTAGGTCCATTTTAGAAGGACAACTAATTCTATTCTTCTTAAGAAGATGTTTCAATTCATCAATATCCTTCTTGTAACAATGATGTTCATCATGTCCTGCCTTCTTGCAATATGCAAAAAAAATCTTCTTCTTATTATATGATTTTCCCTAAGGTGAGGATATAGAATAACCTTGTTGTGAAGACCATGATTGTGCTCTATCTTGTTGTGGCTTTGGCTTAGATTGCTTTTGGTTCTTTCCTTTTCCTTGATTTCTTTGATTCCCTTTATTAGCCACCAAAGCTTGTGACTTTGAAGACTTGAGAATCCCCATCTTATTCAACTTTGATTGCTCATGCATCAACATCTCCGTGAATACATCAAATGATAATGGAGTGTATGAGGCACCTTGAGTTAACCGATGGGTATCAAAGCTAGAAACAAAGGCTACATACTTTGATGGAAGCTTGTCCAACAAATTCTAAACCAATTGAGAATAATTTTTAATGCCACAATCCTTAAGCTTTTCTCTTTCTCATTTGATTTCATGACATAGTCTTGGATTGTATCAAATTCCTTGGGACTTAATAGTGTGTGTTTATTGTCAAGCTTGTAGCCCCTAATTTCATCAACTTGACCATACATTTTCTCATAGATATAAAAAACTCCTTTGACTGTAATACATTTTTCAATGTGAAAAATGAGGTCATTTGATACATACTTTCTCAAAGTTCCAAGTGCCATAGAATATTTAGTGAGCCATTCTAATTAAGCATTAGGATCAGCTTTAGGATCTCCTGGTGTCGTCATTGTTTCATTGATATAATGAATGAGTTCTTTTTATATTAACTTACTCCATGCTTTTGTTCTCTAAGATGCATAATTATATAGAGTTAAAAGTAGAAATTTAGGAAAATCATAGGAACAAAATGAAAAAGAACAAGATAGAGAGAGGTACAATCACACAAGAAAGTAGAATTATTTTTTGTAGGGTTGTTGATAATTTTTTCAACCATCAAAAGGTTCAGAGACATCTTTACAATTTTTTCTGACTCCTTAAAAATTTACGCTAGGCTCCCTTTCCCTTTTCACACTCTTCAAATTAGTATGGAGGATGTTCAACTATTTTATGAGAAGGGTGTGGGCCCATAAACCATTTTTTATGAAAACCATGCCATTTAGAACAACTTTGCTTGCCCATGCATCAATTGCCCTTGTAACAAATCGACATCTTTTGATTTGTTCTAGTTTATCGAAATTGATACATTCCAAAGCTACTTCTCCTAAAGTGCTTTGTGCTGATGAAGCATAGGCTTGAAGGATAGGCCAAACAAAGGTGGTTAGAATACTTAGTTGTTGTGTCAGTTCTCAGTTTTTCTATTCTTCCATTTTTGTTATTTTTGACAAATTACTCACCGATAAATTGGCATGATAAATATCCCCTTTAGTAGTGGAAGGACCCATATCCATATAACTCAATTTGAATCCATTTCAGTGATTTCACATTCATATTTGTTCACTAAAGGATTGACAATCTCCAATACATGATTTCTAGTACTTGGGTCGACAATCATTCTGGACATGCGCTTGGCTTTCTATAATTTTGGTGTATCTCCTAGTAGTTTGGCTACCATGTCTACATGGATTTTGGACATAGGGGTGTATCATTTCTTCTTTTCAACCACCTTCTTTAGGCAAGGATGAGAGGAAATAGCGGTAGAGATACTAGCAACATTGGTGATGATATCATTAGTGGTTGTAGGAGGTAGAACTATAGGTATTATTTCTCTTGGGGTTTGAGGATTGGGATTTTCAAACAAGAAATTCAAAATTTTATCTTTGCTAATATGGTTGAAGATAAGGGACTCACTATTAAGGGTTGTCAAGATGTGGGAGTTGGCAATTGTTGTCTAGGTGGAGATACAGGTATTATGGCCTATTGTCTCTCTTCCTTTTTATTGAATTGGGCACGCTTACCTCACCAACAAACTTCAGTTTTCTATTTTCTTCTGGTGGCTCTTCATTGCCCCAGGTTGTGAGCTAGATCTCTGGGAAGTTATCCCTATATTAGGTGAAGCCTTTATGGCTAGGGAATCCTGAGAAGAGCTCCTTTTTGCACTAGGTCTACCTTTCTATAAGGAAGAGCCGACATGGGTTCTCATTTTTGTTTCCAACCACTTCCTTATTTTTGTAACATCTACTCATAATCTCTTAATAAAAGATAGGTTCATGAATAAATTAAACATAATCATTAAACAAATTAGAAGAGTCAATACACCCCTTTTTTTTCCATCATGTAAATCAATCTATAGCCATTATGTAACTAGTACAAGTCTAATTACCATATATGGCAACTATAAAACATAACCATTATATGTTACAAACTTAGGTACACATCTTAAAATCAACTATAACAATTCAAGTAATAATAATGTAATTTGAAAAAATATGCAATTAATAAGAAATTCATCTACTCATCTCAATCTATAAGACTCTTGGTAAGTTATATATCATCATTGATGTTACATAATTATTGTCAATTCTTTCCATAATTTGAAGCAAAAGAGAGAGCATCATCAAGGTGACATCCACCCTACCACGAAGCATCGAGCTTCCTTGTGTTATTCCATTGGAGGAGCCCAAACCATCACAAAGGATCTAGCAATATGTGGCAACATTCATGAAGGAATCTACTCACCTCATGAACCATAGTCAAGCTAGCATATCTATATGCCCATGCAACATATATCTCTAGCATTCATCCATTGAATATATTTATTCAAGGAGAAAGTAAATCAATCTAAATAATTTACTCGTGGGTGTGATCGAATGATAATCAATGCTTTCATTGGAAGTTGTTCATATCATCTCACTATGATATCTAGACAACTATTAAGATGGATAAACAACACCAAGACCAATTTGTAAGTGACATTCAACTCTTATGTTGTTGAACTCAAATAGTGTAGTTTGAAGGTGCTAACATTTACTTGTCAGTTCTCTAGATAGGAAATAGTCAAAAGGTAGTTAGCCCATAAGGCAAGTTAATGCACAACACACTTATATAACTCCTTTAATATCCAATGATATAGAGGATCTTACCTCCTCTTCATAATTGATTGGTCCTAGGTTATCACTAAATAAGTGTGGAAGGATTATCAAATAAGGATCAAGACTTATTTATAATTTTCTTACTTGTGTATAACCAATGGCACTAATCATCATCGAGCTCATATGATAGCAATCCATAAATTAACTAATAATTTACAACTTGTAGAATTCCTAGAGAGAGACAATATTCAAATAGCGATAACTTTTACATTTCTCAACCAAATTCAAAAATACAATATGTTCTGAAAAGAGAAAAGAGTGTAAAAAAAGACCTAAAAATGGTTTTGGAAGAATCCCAAACATGTGCAAGAAGTTTTATCTACACTAAAATTCACTAAATCTTACCCAGCACAACAGTTTGACAAAGAAAGACAATCTTCTATCTTGAATATATATTTTCACTTGACAAGAAGGGAAATGAACTAACAAATTTATCTAGATAGGCTCATACCATTAAATGTTTCCAACATGAAGACATCTTAGGGAACCACTCTTATTTATATTCTTATCTACCAAGGGCTAATTCCCAACAGATAGAAGGTATTTTTCTATCTTATTGCACCATACATTTATAACGATGGTCTCATAATAAAATTATTAGAGCTCAAATCTAAAGAATATTGTGGTAAACTTCTAGACTTTCCATGTTCCATCTCTCAGAATTAGATTCACATCAAGAAAAAAATGTTTGGAAAGTACATGATAAATTTGAGCCATTAACAATCATGGAAGTTAAACTATGAATGAAACATTGGTGTTCAATCTATTTACAAAAAAAATAAACTAACTTTTAACTACAAGATAGAGTCCTTCCAAGAAATAGAATATAGGATCATCATCCAAACTAATTTATTAGCTTATGATTCAAATGGAATATTAGCCTATTTCATGAGCATGTAATAATTACTTATAAGAGGGCAATATGAAAAGATAGAGGCATTTTCTCTGCACTACTAACTCTTAGTTGATTATGATGATAGAAGAAGAATTTATTTTCCTCTTTTAGTCTGATATAGTCCAACAAATTACCTAGATCAAAGCAACCTACTATGTGTCTTGCTAACAATCGAGAAGGATGAACAAACCATAGCACAATAAATATTATTACTTCAAAACAAAGGAGGAGGAACTTCCAACGTAGCAGTTAGAATCATTATTGGCTAGTGGTAATTTATTCTATGAGTTGTACAAGCCACATGGTCAAGGGACGATGGAATAGCCATTCCTACAAAGGATAAATACAAGATTTTAATGCTTTATTGCCAATTATTATTTGAAATCTTGATTAATTTTACAAGTTGACTCATGGTGATAAATTTCCACACATAGATAATATATGCAGTCAGTAATTAGAGTATCTGATTTATACAATATTAGAGTCTAATTTCTCCTTGGTGGGAAAATAACAAGGTCAATTTACCATTCTTCCAATGTCAAGAAATAACATATACAAATAGTATTGAAAGCACCTTATTTTATCATCATAGATATTTACCATTATACTACATATAATTTGCAAGATATTCATACACCTTTGCATCATATCACTTTTGAAATAATATCTAGACCACCAAAAAGTTTCATGCCAATATGAAAACTCAATCAGATCACTTACGAGCCAAACTCTAGACCACCAGCAAGTTTGATATGAATGACAACATAAACTTATATGTGCAATAGATGTGAGGAGAAATAAGACATTTAGATTCACTTTATAAGCTGAAAATGGTGAAATAAGGAAGGGCTTAAAATTTTATGAGGATTAAGAATAGAAATGGTTTCGAGTAGGCAATCCAAGGTTAGCAAACCCTAAATTAGGTTAAGGCGTACTAAACTTAGAAACTAAAATGCATGAAACACAATCCACACATCCATCTGATACATAGAGAAGATATTGTTGACCAATATAGTCAACTAAAATAGTTATACAGTTTCTTGACCAAGCAAAAATTCATCAATCTTCCAAAAACACAACAAACCATCAATATTTTCCATCCACAACACCTTCGCATAATTTCCACATATCCACATATCATTGTACGTACTTACACCATAGTGTCGTCTCATCGTTGCTCCACAAACCAATATGTCTAGATTTGATGTACAAGTTGCTCATTCTAGACAAAAATAGTATATCCACATAGTCTTGAAAGCACCTTATTTTATCATCATAGGTATTTACCAGCATACTAATCTGCAAGACATTCATATACCTTTGCATCATATCTCTTTCGGACCAATATCTAGACCACCAATAAGCTTGGTGGCAATGTCAAAACTCAATTAGATCAATTTTGGGTCAAACTTTGGACCGCCAAAAAGTTCGACATCAATGACAACATAAACATTTTTACCAATTTTCTAGCTTTAAACATATAATTTAAGCATTACTACCTCATTCCTCCTTCCACAAATAAATCCTTAATATTCAAATATTTGCCAATTTCCTAAATCTTTATAGTCAAATATAAATTTCTAAAATCCTCCTAAAATGAAAATGCTTCAAACTATAGATGGCGTAAATTTCTAGAACAATTTTTTTTGCAAGGGGAATAATGTAGAGAGGGTTTGCTTGAAACTAATAAAATATCATCTGCAAACCTAGACAAAAAAAAAAAGCTAGGGCCTTCCATAGGTCCAATACTATTGTAAGCTCTAAGATCAAACATATAAAGATAATTGAGAGTTAAATTAGTAGATAATTTGGAAGTACATATAAACTATATTATGTCTGGATATTTTATATGACTAGATTATTCAATAAACTTTATAAAGGCCTTTACACTTAAATTTTTACAACCAGTTTTCTCATACAAGCCAACTATTAAGTATTCACCACAAATAATAAATTATTAAATATACATAATATAGTTACTAGACAAACTAACACTTTTCATCATTGCATTGAAAGGTTGTAACAATAAGGCAACATTATGTACATATGCATGAAAACTAAAACACTACCAACATGTTTTTACGAAAACTAAAACTATATAATAACTATGAAATAAATAAATAAAAATGTAAATAATTGTTAAATTAAACAATAATTCAAATAAGAATTAAAAACAAAATATAACTATATATATAAAAAACTCTATGTATTGTAAGTAAATAAAATAACTCTTAAGTAGCTAAATAAATTTTAATAAATAAAAATTACTTTCAAATAAAATTTAAACAAATAATTTTAAAATAAAATAATGACTCTAAATTAAATCAGATAATTTGAGATTGATATTTTATATTTGTTAAAAGATATATTTACTTTCAAATAAAATTTAATCAAATAATTTTAAAATAAAATAACGACTCTAAATTAAATCAGATAATTTAAGATTGAAATTTTATATTTGTTAAAAGATATATTTATGTTTTTTATAGTAGTAAAAATGAAATTCATACTATAAATTATATTAATTAATTTTTAAAAATAACAAGTGATTTTGAATGTACTTTTGTTCCATAAATATTCATTATATGTTTATACAAAAAAATGATTATATATTTATCTTCAAATTTTGAACTATATAAATATCTTTAAAATAATTTTTTTATATAAATCATACACAATGAAACAATCATTTACATTATAAAAGGAAATTATAAAAATACACCTTTTGCTTTTCAGCATTTTACAACCTCAATTTTGACATTGGGATTATTGGCTTTCAGTTTTTTCAATAATTCCCCACTCTCAGACATTTGTGTCTCCTTCATGTAGTACAAGTGACACTCTTTTAGACTTTTCAAGAGCTGTAATCCACATGGAAGTTTCTTTAGATTCTCACAAAAGCCTACTTGTAGTATCTCAAGGCGTGGCATCGCTCCATCTTCTAATTTTGGCAACTCCTCTAACACCTCAAAGCCATCAATTCTGAAAAACCGTAGCTGAGGGAATCCCCCGGGCTTCCCAAACCCTTTTGGCAATGCCTTGCAATTGCTATTCCCGCTTAAATACAATGTTATTAAGTTGGGCATGATTTCTAGTGCTGGATATTCAACACAATCACAGCTCAATAAAATCAATTCCATCAGATTTGAGAAACCACATATCCAATTTGGCACTGGAAAGTGGTCTAGCCAAAGGTATTCAAGATCCTTCATAGCTAACATTTTCTCCGATACAGGTGGACAATTATCTGCATTAGCATAATTACCTTCATTAGCATAATTAACTATTGTCAGATCACGCATCTTCACCAACGGGGCGAGGATGCCATCTTCTATACTCTTCAATTCAGCCTCGTGATTCAGCCTCGTGACCAATAGTTATCCGCACTTCACGGAGGTTGACCAAATTGGCAAAATGCTGCAGCTGTAAGAAGTCATTGTCTTCCACAGACAGGTTGTTCTCTAAACGTAATTTCAGTACCTGTAAAGACACAAGCTTTGATATTCCTTTCGGCATGGATTTCTTACGGTCTGCGCGGATATCCAGATGTTCCAAACAATTGAGCTCACCAATCCACTCAGGGAACTGTTCTAGACTGCTGCAAAAAGAAATGTCAAGGAAGCGAAGACCCTTAATACTTCTTACACATTCTGGTACCTTGGTAATATTTGTCCAACTTAAATTCAAAACTCTAAGGAGCTTTAAATTTCCAACAGAAGTGGGCAATGCCGAGATTCCAGTCCCACTCAAGTCAAGTACACGCAGTACTCTCGCACCATTGATCAAGATTGGTGGAATATTTTGAATGCCCGAATTATTTGAAATGGATATAGTGCGAAGATATGATGCAGAATATGCCCTGTTTCTTACCCTTACCTCTACATCATCATCGCCTATGCTTCTGTTGCCCATTAAAATTCTGCGACACGTCCTGCCTGTTTTCACAATGAGATATTTCTTGAAGGCTTCTTCCACACTAAATGCACATTGACTTTCTTTTGCTATGCTGATGGTCAAATCAAGCAATAAATCATGCACTTTGAAACTTTTATTCGACAAACCATGACCATGAATATCATTCCGGTCATGTACTCTCTCGAC
Organism: Cryptomeria japonica; assembly: GCF_030272615.1. Classification (NCBI taxonomy): domain Eukaryota; kingdom Viridiplantae; phylum Streptophyta; class Pinopsida; order Cupressales; family Cupressaceae; genus Cryptomeria; species Cryptomeria japonica. The sequence continues at coordinate 136,480,987 of NC_081408.1, read as the reverse complement.
CAGACATAGACTTTCAAGATGACATAAATAACTCCATCCAATGTCTAGTTGGTCGTCTCCTTGAGGAATATATCCTTCCGCCACCCACAGATTTATGAGATATTGGTAGTCTATTACCTCATCTTCGGGAAAGAAAGAAAGATACACAAAACAGGGCTTAAGATGAGCAGGGAGAGAATCATAACTTAGCTTGAGAATCTGCATAATTGGATCCTCGGTAGAAGATGCCGCTCTTAGCTGCTGCAATTTAGATTCCCACTCCCTAGATAATGTCGTGTTCGCCAGAGATGCTGCCACTGTTTTAACAGCCAAGGGCAATCTCCCGCATTCCCCTTCCACTTGACGAGCAATCCCTTCAAGATGATGTGTTGGCTGATTTCCTTTAAAGGCAAAAGCGCAAAACAGGTTCCAGCTCTCCTCTTTTGATAAAGGTTGCAGCTCATAAACACGAGCATTCATGTTGCTGCTCACATGTCTGCTTCGTGTTGTGACCACAATTTTGCTCTCAGGGTTATTCCCCCTTGGAATGCCAAGTGCCAATACCAAGTTCTCTTGCTCAGTTGCCCTCCACACATCATCCAACACAATGAGGAACTTTCTGCTTGCTAAACGGCCATGAATCAGCTCTGCTGCCTTTACCTCATCTACCCTCTCATTGACAACCTCGTTCAAATCTAGTTCCATGGCCAAAGAAGCTTGCAACTTTTTAAGGGAGTAAGTCTGAGAAATAGCGAGCCAGATTGACTTCTCAAACTTATCCTTTATTCTGCTGAAAACATTTTGCATTAAAAATGTCTTCCCAACGCCGCCCATACCAACAACGGCGATGACAGGAGCAGCAGGGTCATCGAGCAGGTGGAGGATTTCTTCAACCTTTGACTCAATAGCCACTGGATGTGAATCCCTCTCTATCATATTGAAACCCCTCCAGTTTACATTCTGTGCTGTACTTGTAGAGGGTTGGTTTGAATGAGTGACATCCCCAACAAGCTTCAGCTCTTTTCCATCTTTCATAATGGACCCTATTCTAGCTTTCACGTCCTTAATTCGACGTACCATTTTATAGCGAAACACTAACTGAGAATAACTGAAAGCACTGCATACACAAGAGGTTTCGGAGATTTCACTATGAGTACCTTTTGAGTGAACAGCATATTCGTCCAGTATGTCCTCTGCATCCAAAGCGATCTCTGCAACATCCAGCAGCCATCTATTCACGGACGCATTGTGTGCAATCTGGGCATCTGCATCTCTCAGATAGTCTTTTATATTTGTGAGCTTCTTGCTCAGCCATTCAAAGTCACTTCTAAAGTTACAGACAAGTGAAACCTCCTTGTTTATCTCTTCTATCAACATCCCACCAAGCTTTTCAAGAACAACATCAACCACAACAGATGCCATAATTGACTTTTAAATAACTGAGAAACTGAAGCACTCTCAAATAGTACTGTGGGCTGCACAGATATAACTTGAAACACTTTTAGATATTATTATGGACTACACAGGTAAAACTGAAGCACTCTCAAACACTATTATGGACTCTGAAAATTTGATGTCTTCTAACAACTGTGGCCAACACTAAACTGCAATGAATGTGAGTATAGCAGATAAGAGGAGCAATTTATAAGTGAGCGGAAAGGAAGGATTCCCAGACTTCCAAGGGCCAAAGTTACTCAAATCGCTTTTACTTTAATTATTCTATTCTTTTCTTTCACGATGACTAATAATTTTGGACTTAGAATTATTCCCCAGCTTTAGCTTTAGCTCAGAACATGGTAGGGACAAAGTTATTAAAATCACTTTTCCTTTAATTATTATTCTTCTTCTTTTTGACCGTGAGTACAATAATTCTGATCTTCAAATTATTATATCCCAACTTCAACTCTAGCGTTACAGAACAAGTAGACCCATCTTATTCCATTGCTTTTCTGCTTTTATCAATTGAGGGAGAATGGAGAGGGGAAAGAAATGACAGCATTTGAGAGAGACAGGAAACGAGACTGAAGCAAAGGATAGTAAGACGTTTCAGTTATTCTTTTCTTCTTATACAAACTTCACTTTTTATAAAGTTATTCTCATGCTTGCTGCTTTTTCTTTTTCTTTTTTAATTAATAAGTGTCAACTTTCACCTCATTTAATAACTTTATATTGTTTAATTTTTTCCCATTTTTTAAATACTTTTATTCAATGATATAAGATAATATTTATGATTGTGAATTTCTTTTTTTTAATATCATTTTGAAGAAGATTGTCTATAATGTAAGCTATAGTGTTTAAAAGGTATAATTTTATATCAAATTATTAAATAATATAAATCTAATTAAATCTTATATGCACATATTTTTAAAGATGGGATCAAATTTTCAAGTCATTTAACAACTAGTTTTGCAAAAGATGAAAATAATTTTATACCTTTTGAAATTTAAAATAAAATTTGAGTAATTAGTAATTCCTTCCAAGTATTCATAATATATCAAATTAAGCATAAAAAGTGTTAAATTGTTTTATCATGTAACAATTCTAGATTTAGTTATTTATGAAAATTTTTTGCATCAACATTTTGGATCACACTGTATGATCCATCATTAAGACAACACAAAGCTAGAGGAGAAAAATGATTGGTTGCAGACCAAGAAAATTTAAAAAGAAAGAGTCGGGGATACAATGAGTAAGGTGTGTGTGTTTTTGTGTGAGAGAGAGAGAGAGATATTATGGAATAAAAGTATACATGACAACACACGTAATATAATATATGTTTTTTGTGAGAGATTAAATTAGATAATTATCTTAATGAAATTATAATAGATAGTTGCAATTTAATCAATTATAATTATATGTATATCATAAAAGCTTAAATTATATATAGAGGGGGGATAAACAAAGAACAATCATAAATTATTTATAATTATATGGATGAATTGAAAATAGGAAAAAAAAGACTATATATAAAGGAATGAGGAAATACTTCATTATAATTTTCATTAATAAAAATCATAGATAAATTCTACCTTCATCTATAAATTATATTTGATAAATTCTTGTTTAAATGTATGGCACATCCATAGCTAAAGAAATAAATATAAGAATATTTATGAATTTAAATGGTTTCTTTATAGGACTATATTATATGTGAAAGATACTTAAATCAACTACAATGCAAATAGAATGGAGTTGTATATTAAAAAAGAACTAAATTTACAAATACTGTAAAATATGTTATTATTCTATTCATGAAGGTTAAATATATTTTTTTATAGCACAATTTATAGATATAATTAGTGTATCTAAATAGAGGAAGACTAAATTTAAAAATTAAGATTACAAAATAAGCTTATATATAATTAAATATTCATAAATGGGGAGAAAATTAGCAATTTAATAATCATATTCAAATAAAAATATTAGAAATGGAATGCAAACTCAAAAACAAGAGTAGTTGGAGCACCAAAAATACATAAGAGAAGGTAACAAAAGAGGGGGGACACAAAGAGAACTTAGTAGATGAAAAAGCCAAATTGGAGAAAAGGCTTACCAAATGGGATAGAAGAGAAAACTAAGAAGGTGGGAGGTTAGGATCCTAAGGTTAGAAAAAAGAGGTTTCTAAGAGAGACACAAGCTCCACCCTTCATCATGATTAATGTTAGAGGGTTGGTTATTGATTGCTATGGATTTCCTTGAGCTTTCTCTTGAAGAATTTATTTTCTTTGGACAAGCTTTGAGAGTAATCTAAACGCATATGGTACTTGGTTGAGAATAAGTGATTAGATAGGGCTGACTTGAGAACATGCTCATGCTTGATTTCTGAATTGTGCTCTTTCATTATAGTGCTAAAAGTGAAATATATTTCTCCTATGTAGGGGATACCATAAGAACAAATATATTTAACAAATACCTTAATCAAGATAGATGTCTATAGAGTCCTTAATAAAAGGGATACAATTTCTCAAAGCCTAGAAAGACTTAAAGACACATTGAACACCATTTTCAAGAAAGATCTTATAAATTTATGGGAAATGCCTTCAATGTAAGGGATGAAGGCAATGAGAATAATGGAGGGTTTGATGGACTTGGATTTTGATAAGATATTCAACTTGGCTTGTTGAAGGTTCTTTAAATTTTCTTGTTGCTATAATCGTGAGCTCCAAATTGTGGAATCAACCCACAAGAGGAGAAAACAACAAGAAAGCACACACATGAAACATTATGTTAAAGTTAGGAATATACAATAGAAACTAAACTAGCTAGCTTCAAAATCAAGAACTCTAAGCACGTCTCATGTTCCTCTATCTCCAAGGATCCTTCAAATCAAGGTGGCTCTCAGCTTGGAAGAGCACGTGATCTCTAAGATGACTACCTAAAGAACAAGACATATGAATGATTCTAAGATATAAATGGAATGCAACTAATATCTTAGTGAGATGATCAAATGATAAGATCTAATTAAGCTAAGATGAAGATAATAATGTTATAAAATGATGTATAATTAGGCTAAATGATTGATCTAGCATATGATAAAATCTAGATATAATGCAATTAAAATGGCCTAATCCTTGAGAGAGGCACAATGAGAACTCCTTAATAACCTCCAAAACAACTATAATAAGGATGCACAAAAAGTGGATCCATTGATAAGAGATAAGGGTTCAATTTATAAATTTGAAGGCCTAGAAATGGACAATCAAGATTGATTATCAATAAAGGGTTAAGATTGAAGGAGGAATGTGGTCCCAAGTTGAAAGGCTTAGCCTTGTGACAAATATCAGAAAGGGGAGAGGGTGAGGATCAATGTGGTCCCAGATTTGTAAGCTTAGCCTTGTGACAAGTGTCACAAAGGGGAGTGGAATGAAAAGTCAATGTGGTCCCACCTTGGAGAAGGGGATATGTGCTCACACATGTGTGAGCAACCTAGGAAGAAACAAACTCGATTAATTAGGATAATGAAGGGATTAGATAGGTTCTAGAAGGATGATTAGAAGGCAAGTGGGTGAGGGAAAATAGGAATTTTAGTTAAATTAGAATAATTTAATTTAGCCAAAAGGGATGGAACTTGCATTTGTAGGATTTTGCAAGTGGGGGGATTTACAAATAAATTTTGATTTATTTAGATGCAAAGGGGATTTTAATTAAATGTAGATTTAATTAAAATGGGAAAGGGAATAAATTTATATTTTTAATTTTATGTGAATTTAATTAAATGGCTTAGATAGAAGAAGGGTATATTAATTAAATCTTAATTTAATTAATAGGTGATTTTAATGAATAAAATCCATTTAATTAGTTGTGCTAGTTGTAGGTGTCTACATTTTTCCCTTGTTTGAAGTGACATGTGACCACATGTTAATTCAATGAAAATGTTTAATTTGTTATCAAAAAAAATTGATATGATGTTGTCGCCAAAGTCGATATGATGCCCCAGATATGAAAAATTGATGTGATATGAAAAGTCGATATGAAGCTGGTGTCGATATGAGACTGATATTAAATTGATGTCGATATGCCCCCTCGAGAGATAAATTGAGAAAAATTATGATTTTCGGGTTAGTGACATGATGTGGGACGATTTTTGAAAATTCAGACAATTTAAATTTTTTTAATTTTTGAATTTTTTGATATTTATCTACCGATAAATTTTAAGAAGAATATTGAAGAAATGGGGAAGACTAATGTGGGCATAGCACGTACATGCCCCACGTGTCCACCAAGGTCGTGTTGGTATGAATCCTGATTGTTGATATGGGTTAAGTGTCGATATGTTTCAAAGGTTGATATGGGTCAAAGGTTGATATGAGTCCTGATTCGATATGGGTCTTGATTCGATATGGGTCCTGATTTGATATTGGTCGTGATTCGATACGGGCCTTGATTCGATATGGGTCTTGATTCGATATGGGTCCTGATTCGATATGAGTCTAGATTCGATATGATTTTTGATATGAACTTGAATTGATTGATTCTCAATATGTTGCTTGATTCATAGATTTGTTATTGATATGATATCCAGGGACTTTGGAAATTTATTTGTTCTAACTAACGATTGGTACTAACTTGTATCATTTTTTTTCCTTTGGATCAGCATGTGGTCACACTTGTGCATGATGATATGATATGGATGCAAATATTTTGATGTCGATGACTTATATGATATGCTTTTGATGACTTTTGAAAATGATGTGATGTGTGTGTATTTTTATTTTTTATGATTTAAATGCTTATATGATGATTGTAATGATACTATATGTTTAGAAGGTGATATGCAGATGATTGTTGGATTTGATGATTGCAAATGCTTCTAACATGTTTTTTCTGCTTTTTTGTGCCTTGGATAATGAAATCTATAATGTCACATATTTTAATATGATATGCACAATGATATAATGATGTGAAATGTGAAATGTATCATGAAAATGAGATAGATAATGATATGCATGATATGAGATGTATTGTGAAAATGAGATGTAATGCACTTACAATGATAAGGAAATGATGATGATATGGTTGGAAAATGCAACTATAATGTGATATGAAAATGATATTGTGAATGCACCTAAATGAATGCACCTAAAGGAAGTGCAACCTAATGCAAGATTAACATGATAATGATATGCAACCTAATACAAGTTTAGAGATGATATGCAATCTAAGGCTAAGAATTATAATGATACTAATGCATTCTCATTCCCAAATGTTGCCATCTATTTTTGATCAAATTACCAGTGCTTCCCTATTTCATCATCGAGCCTTGATTTGTTGAAGGTTGATACAAGCGTTATGATATAATTGAACCATAATAACCTGATTATAACTTACATGGATTTTGATATTGCAATATTACACAAGCATCGGGGTATAATTGAACAAAAATGACCTGACTGTTGCTTGCATAAAACAGACAAGAGTTAACCTTAGTCCCATACAAATCAGAAATGTCTTCAGTGATATGTTGTGTGATCACATTGTAAGACAAATTTGCATAGTAGAAGGCTTCACTCCCAAACAGTAGACAAAGAAAAAACATCACATTCCTTCCTTGCTTCTCTAGTTTTTGAGACATCCTTGCATGACTTAGGAGATATGATAAGAAAAAATTAACAACCATAAGTAAGCATGCATGCTATTGGAAATGTATTCTTGTCAAGTAAAACATCTTGCAAATAGATATTTTGTTCAGTTCTAGTTAGTTCAATTCCATGATGTCTACCCTTCTCGCATTGTGATTGTCATTGTTGGGTTGTCTTGATCCTTGTTGTTATTCTATGTGTTTGGTTTGATGTCTAAAAACCCTCAAGGAAAAATTCCCCTAGCGAGGTCGGTATTTTGCCTCTTCCTATCGATAATACTTTGATATGAATATATACACTAATCACCAAGCCATGGTGGGATATGATTCAGATAATCAAGGACAACGACTATGCTAAGTATGTCCGAGACAATGTTGTGCAGTGGCTATTGGTTCAGATCAGATGGAGCCAAAGATATGATGTGAGTACTAGTAGATAGAGGAGCTTCTCTCACACAAATAGCACCTATTGCCAAGTTTTCACCACTTTCTTTTATTGCACTTTTTGTTTTTTTTCAATTTTTTTTGAAAGATGAAACATGCACTACCATAAATTGATAATGACAAGGCTAACTAGAACAAAATCAAGCAATCATATTGATCTATGCCATTTTTTTTAATTTCTCTATGATTGATAAGAATGTCTTGTTTCAAAGAGTGAGTACCCCGTATAAGACTGATCTGTCTAGTTTGGAGTGTACCTATCCCTATATAAGACATGATGATGTATTAGTGTTGATGTTAATAGATGGTTTGATTAACAAGACTCGATGATTAATAGGAATTTATGGTTTCAAAGTGTAAGTACCCCATATAAGACCGATTTGTCTGGTTTCGAGTGTACCTATCCCTGTATAAGACATGTTGATATTGATAGATTGTGAGTGATGAATTGATTTACAAGAAATATGATCAGTATGATTGTAGACTTTAAAATTTTTCATGTTGTTTATTTGATGGAGGGGCCATGTGTTCATGCTTTGATTTTTAATTTTTATTTGATTTTGTCGATTTTTAGTTGTTTTTAGACTTTTTTTATTTTGGAGAATTTTTGGATTAGAAGAAAGATGTATTTGGTTGCCCCAATATATAGAAAGATAAGGAATATTATGAATGGATTATTTAATCGTTTAGGTAGAAATGGATAGGAGAAAGATGAAGGTAGATTATGAGGAGAAATGTCAAGAGCATTTTGAAATCATGTTTTTATCCTTAGTTTTGATCAAGATCAATGATGTAAAAGAGGATATGGATAGAGAGAGGATATGGATAGGAGAAACAAGATCATAGATAGTGATAGATGATGGAAGAAATGAATAGATAGGATAAGGGATATGGACTAGAGGGTATGGATAAGGTGAAGCAAGATCATAGATAGCACTAGATGATGGAAGCAATGAATAGATAGGATAGATGGTATAGATAAAGTGAAGCAAGATTGTAGATAGCATGAGATGATAGAAGCAATGAATAGATAGGATATATGGTATGGATAAAGTGAAGCAAGATCATAGATAGCACTGGATGATGGAAGAAATGAATAGATAGGATAGATGGTATGGATAAAATGAAGCAAGATCGTAGATAGCACTGAATGATGGAAGAAATGAATAGATAGGATAGATGGTATGGATAAAGTTAAGAAAGATCATAGATGGCACTGGATGATGGAAGCAATAAATAGATAGGATAGATGGTATGGATAAAGTGAAGCAAGATCATAGATGGTAGTGGATGATAGAAGCAATGAATAAATAAGATAGATGGTATGAATAAAGTGAAACAAGATCATATATAATGATGAATTTAGATAGGGTAATGGATATTGGAGGAAGGACAATGAGAGATGTGGTAGGAAGAATAGATTGGATGAAATTTTCCCCCAAGCATAGAGGTCTCCATTTGCAAAAAAGAAATATGTAAGATTGTCACAACATCTAGCACCAACCAAATAAGTGTTCTTGAACTTTTCAAAGATAGAGACCCAACCCACACTTAGAACCTCCAAAAAATTCAACGGAACATATCTAGCAACTAGGAAGTAGAATCAAAAGGGAAGAAGAATCTCAAACTGAATAAAGGTAGTTAGTCTTTGATTACCCATGTGTGTGCAAGTGAGTTCATTCAGGCTCATATGATCATTGTAATCTTCAGAATCCAACATGGCTAGCTACATGAGTTACCTTGACTTCAAAATCATCATGGATAAAGCCTCACTACCAGCAAGCATCCATAGCTTTGATGAGATTACCGCTATAATATCACAAATATTGCTCCATTACCAGCTAGACATCCATAGCCCCGATGGAGTTACTTGCATGTTCCCATAGACAAGCATTTTGATATTGTATTTTTTCTTTTCTTTTCTTGATATTATTTTCTTTCTCATGCTTTTGATCTTTTGACAGTGCCTTTTTATCTTCTTATTTTGTTTGCATTGGCTTGTAAGTGACGAAACTTACATGAGTCTGATAATTACAGTGGAACTGAAGAAAGATTTTAGATTTTTCACTAGTCATGTCTTCAACTAAGAGATCACAATGATTTAGAGAAATTGATTAAGTGTGTGAGATATAGTAATCAAAAGATGTCGGTACCAAGATACAATAAGTGGTTCTTTTCTAGATTGAGTGTGTATCCCAACCAAAAAGAAAATCTTAAAGATGAACAACCTCAGATTCTTAAGCATTTCATGAATAGATATATAGGAAAAGGACTGAACATGAGATTTGAGCATGGGCAAGCATGTGACAAAATGGCATAAATGCCTATTTCACAGATGATGATTTTAGGCAAAGGATTGAATGAAAGGGATGGAATGATAGAAAAGAGGTGTTGGATAATAGATTGAATGTTTGAAGATTTGTGCAAGGATAGATGGAAATATATTCAAGATGAGTGTTTGTACACAACTCGAGAAGTGATGAAGAGATGGAGGAAAATTCAATTTTGGGACATAAGGACCCAAAATAGATAAAGGAAATGATGGAAGAATAGTTTTGGAAAGATGTTTAGATAGATGGTTGAAAGAAGTTCAAAGATGTGCGCCTTTGTTGATCTTTCTTATGGATCATTTGAGGTGATGGATTGGTGGATGGAGGGAGGTAAGGACCCAAGATGGATGGAAGGGATGGAGAGTTTGACTTTGGAATGAAAGGACCTAAGATAGATTTGGAGGATGAAGAGTTTGAATTTGGAATGAAAGGACCTAAAATGGATTTGGATGATGGAGAGTGTGAATTTGGAATGAAAGGACCTAAAATGGATTTGGAGGATGAAAGGATTCCTTGATCTTGATCTTGACTTGTAGTAGGATCATTTGAGTTTGTGATTTCCTCTTAATTTTGAATTATATTACTGATGGAGATGGAAGAGATATCATGCTCTTTCTTAGGAGGTGGATGTGGGATGGGACTTTGCTCTTGAGATGAAGAGGGGATCATCGTGGGACTTTTCTCTTGAGATAAAAATGGGATTAGATAGGAGAACCATGATATCTTGATCTTGATTTAGGCTAGGAATCATTTCTTTTGAATAAGCTTCTTGTTTTGCAAGCAATAAGGGATGGTCATATGAGTGATCAAAGTGTTGGTGGTTGATATGGATACTTAATTTTGATACTGAAGCCTACTTGTCAAGAAGAGGTTTAGTTTGATTCACCCCCATGACAAAGTGTGTCAAATGATATGGATCCAATTTCACGATATAGAAACTAAATTTGACAACTTGAGCACCTAACTAGGTACTGGTTTAGATAAGATAGGTTGAATGTTGGAACATTTGATCACTCTATTTGATACTCCTTATCCTTTGTTGGATGAAGTCTTGTTTAAGATAGTTCAAATATTGATAACCACCTCCAAGGGTGTCTTGTTGGATATGAAAATATCCTCCACTTATGATTTCTCTTTGTTTGAACTGATCTTTGAGTTGATTGATTGATATTTTTGCAAGATGTTTTAACATTTTTGACAAGAATACATAGCACACATGAAGACAATGGTCATCCTAATGCTAAAAATTGAGTGTATTTTCTTTTGAGGATGTTTTCAAATCCCCGATGTTATCATTGGTTTGATTTATGATAAAAGACACATCAAATAGACACTTTAAATGGTCATCAACAATATCATATCCCAGTAGCCTCGATACTCTGTTAGCTCAAACAACCTTGTGACCCCCTAGAGGGTGCCCATTTTTTTGCCTTTTGCCATAAATTAACCCAAAGTGAATTGCTTCACAATCGGGTCATTATCTTGGGAGATATATGGTGAGTAATCTTGGCGGTTGATTCTTCCCCACCCTTCACCATGATATTGCCAATGTTTGGCAACTGACTCAACTCAAAGTCTTTATTTCTATGGTTTATAGTAAGGATTTCATTTGTAGATATTCCTTGAAGTCACGCAAGAATGATTAAGGCCTATGGCCCAACAAAGTATCTAACAAGATGTACTCATGCAAGCATGATTGAGATTGTGAGGCCCTACAAAGTGCTTGACATGAGAGATAACTCAAAAATGCTCCATCCCTGAGATTTTCATCTTAAGGCTATTTATTTATAGTGAGTTGGAATACTTGGCTTTAGCAGTGCTCGCTTAAGTTGTTCTCTTCTCACTAGCCCCCTCAAGGCGATCAGGAAGACAGGCCCTCTACATGATCTAATTGCATGAAAATAAAGAAAGCATGAAAAGAGTGGGTTTGGCTTTTTGGTCACCCAATTAAGGGGAGAGAATATACCTACCACTTCCGAGACAAGGTAAAAAATTTTCATTTTATCCTTCCAAAGAAATGATTTGTTAAATCCTAATTAGAGATGTTGCTCCAACCAAACATGGTGTTCTTTTTAATCCTTCATAGCAATGATTCTCTAGACTAGGAAGAGGAAATCCTGGTCAACATAAAGTAAAGCACGTTTCTAGAAAGTAAAGAAATTTGGAAAAATAGACAAGTTGATTGTTCATTTTAATCGATATTGCAAAATGAAGTGTTCATTTTATCCAAGATTGTAGGAAAAATGACAATGTGAATTTGTATTTTAACCCAAGATAGAAAACTGTGATTGTTTTTTTTAGACCAAGATTGCAAAAATGATAGTTCATTTTAATCCAAGATAGAAATGTGTGATTTTTTCTTTTTAACCTTGAATGTGAAATGTGAATGACTATCCCAGGATTGATCAATTTTCCCCAATTAGAAAGTGTTAACAAAAACAACAAGATTGCAAATGTGAAAACCTTTGGTGCAGGGCACCTAACACTCCAAGCATGAAATTTTTGTTTTCTTTCAAGTTTGTGTGTTGTCTTTGTAATTTAATAATAGACCAACCATTTAAGACTCAGTAGAGCCATTGTTGAGTTGTCCAAGTTTTGTTTTGAGTCATTTGTGTTCAGGATGCTGACAGCCAGAAAAGTAAGATGCTTAGGTAGTTCACAAGAGAAGTACTCTAGATGAATGTATTCATGTAATAGGGGTCAATTGTGTTGTGTTTAGGTCTTCTACGATGTTTTAGGACCTTCAAGAGTCTTGAAAAGCATTAGAATGCAAGAGTTGCATCTTAGCAGTAAAAAGATGCAAAAAGTTGTTGAGCAACATTTTGTAATTTTTGCAAGAGTTGCATTTTTAGTAGATGGCATTGCGAAAACCAAAATTCACTTCATTGTACAGGTTGGAGGATTGGAAATGCAAGAAAAAGGTTTTGTATTGTGAAGCAATCTTGTTTTTCTGAGTTTTTGATAGCTTTCTCTTTTTTTTCATTGCTTGGTATGGTCTAGTATGAACTAGATTGTGTAAACTCATTGTAGGGCATGAGTGTTGATTGAATTTACTTTCCTGAAGCCTATTTGGTAGGTTTGATAGTTGCAGAGATTTTTACATAGTTTTAGGATAGGATTTGTGGTTTTGCAGGTCCTTGAGGAGGAGATACAATGAAGCCCTATGCTCACCGCTAGGAGTAGGTGAGTTAGGACAACAAAAAAGTGATTTTTAAGAGCACATGGGGATTGGTGCGGGACAAAGTGTCATATGGATAAAAATCCCTCTAAGTTCCCTTGATTAATCCTAAGTTGTTGGGAGAAGGTGTTTTGACTGGTGAAGAGTTTTAGACCCATCTTTGCAAGTCACCTGGTGAGGCCTAAACCCTCAAAAATAGTGCAACATTAGAAACCCCACTTGTACGGATAACCTAGATGTACATGTTCAGTATTGTCTATAACTTCCAAAAGGGTACTCAAATCCATAATTTATTTCTAGCCTTATTTGGAAAGGTTGCAAACTAAGACCCTAAAACTGCCAAGGGAGGGTTAATTCAATTAGGCCTATTTGAGCCAGTAGAGACCTAGAAATGTTAGAAAGCCAAAGCGATTGGATTGGTGATACTAAAAGACTAAAAATACTTCAAAGACACTTGGTAGATGCAAATTGAGTATATTGGAAGTGCTTGTGTGTTGTTATCCTAGCAGGAGTGGTTGGAGCCCCGAAGTGGTGTGTGTGTGTTGGAGGTGGCAACCTCAATAGGAGGAGTTGACTATCTAAGACCGGTCATTATACCTTGGAGGCAAGCCATAATGGTCTAGACCTTGGAGGTCTTAATAGAAAAAACCCCTACTCAGTGCCATTAGAAGGGCTTGAGTAGTTGAAGGTTTGAGTAAGACAAGTCACTCAAGAAGGTGTATTGGATCAAGCTCCAAGACTCTCTACATTAGAGTGGTATCAGAGCCATTCTTTGAAAGATTTGGTGTATCTCATATTGTGAAGAATCAGAAGCAAGTTCAATGCCTCCAAAGGTAATGACTCCAGAAGCCATCTGACAGATGGTGGCAGCGATGATAGAAGATTGAAGCATGGAGAAGGAAGTAGAGGAACTAGAGAGGTTATGAAGGAGAAGGGGAAGGTTAAGACAGAATGGGAAGATGGAGAGGAACAAGCAGTAGTAGCAACGCCTCAAGACAAAAAGCTATTTTTGGATGCAGCCAAATCCATCTCTAAAGATAGCTTGGATGGACTACCCACCTATGGAGGAAATTTCAATGGAGAAGAATTGCTAGATTGGATAGAGGCTCTAAATAATCACTTTGATTATAAGGAGGTAGAAGAGGAGAAAAGAGTCAATGTGGCCAAGTCAAGATTGAGAGGATCAACATTAGTTTGGTGGAACATGATGCAAGAAGAAAGGATACAAGAAGGTAAGAAGAAAATAACTTCATGGGAGCATATGGAGATAAGACTTAAGGCTCAATTCCTACCAGAGGATTATGAGGTACAAATCCACAAGAGACTGCAAAATCTAAAACAAAGGGAGTTAGATGTCAATGCATACAATGAGGAATTCCAAAAAATTGATTTGAGGGCTAGGAAGCATGAGAATGAAGTGGAGAAATTGGTGAGGTACATGAATGGCCTTAGATAGAACATACAAGATGAGATAAGTATCCTCACACCAGACACTGTCCATAAGTGTTTTTAGTTGGCCTTAAGGGTAGAGGAGAAGATCAAGAGGAGAAGTGAACAAAATTAGAAACATAGAGGAGGTAAGAATTTTAGAGGTAGAGGAACTTTTGGTAGGGGTCAACAATCATCAAGAAATGAAGAGCATGAAAGCCAAGAAGGTAGTGGGGAATCTTAGAGAAGAACATTTAGAGGATCCTTTAGAATAAGGATCAATTTTAAGGGCAGGTTTGGAAACTCCGGAAGAGGAAACACAATCTTCACCGATAGGTGCTATCATTACAATCAAGTTGGGCATACCATGAGTAAGTTCCTGGGAAAAGCCTCAAGTTCATCAAGCTCTTACATTGGTGAAAGAAGGACTCAATTGGTGCAAGAAGAGGACATTTAGAGCGTGACTTCTTCCATCAGCAAGGCAGGGCCAGTGACAGATGGATAAAACTTAATGATGAGAAGGACAATGCTCAAGATACCCCAAGCTCAAGAGCCACCATGGAGGAAAAGTTTGTTTAGGACCTCTTGTAGGTCACAAGGGAAAATTTGTAAGGTGATTGTAGATTCAGGTTCTACTAAGAACATTGTCTCAGTTGAAATGGTGGACAAACTCAAACTAAAAAGATTACCTCATCTCACTCCTTACAAGCTATCATGGCTCAATCGGGGTCAACATGTCTTGGTTGATGAACAAGCATAGGTGGACTTTGAAATTGGTGAGTGGGTAAGTGCACAAAGATGGTGGTCAAAAAGGGGGGTATAAGTGGACACTTTTTTTTCTGAAATCAGGTGAACCTGAACGTAGAGGCAAAATTTGAAATTCATCCACTCAAGATATGAAGATAATCAAAGAACAAATATTGTAGTACTCTAAATATAGTTTCCAAACTACTAAAAGTTTTCAAAATTGGATAAGATTAAGGGGGTCAAATCCTTCACGCATGAAAAACTGACCCTGTTTTTTTTTTTTTAAACATAACATAGTGTCTAACGTGTGCATCAAAAAAGTCATAGTTAGATTTAGTATTTTCACAAATCCTTTGGCAGAAAGATAGTTAAGAGTGAGCACTAGAAGATGTGTATTTTTTTGTAATTTTTTGTTGAGTATTTTTTTTTAATGATTTTTCCAATCGAGTGAATCCTTAAAATTCGGTACCTATTCATGTGCGAAGCATAAGCTGCACTAAAAAAATCAAAAATACAATTTCTTTTTTAAATTATAAAGAATCAAGTACACTACAATAATATATAAAGTTTTTTAAATTTGGATACGTATATCAAAAGTTATTTAAAAAATGGTGCACCTATGTCTGTGAGAACTATGGAGACACTAGTAAAAGAAATTCAATAATAATATGTTATTGTTGTTCAAATTGAAAAAAAATTATGTGGTTAGAAAGCTCAGAAGATGGGTGAAAATATGGTGGAAATTTTAGAAATACCCACTTTATGAAGTGTAAACTTGATGATGACAAAGTCGATAAACCAAGTTGATTAAATAAAACACGTCAAAAATGAGAGAAATGGAGGGAAATCAAACTTCCAATCTGTAGCTTTGTCATCTAGGCCTATTTCCAAGCCTAAAAATTCAAAAGTGCGTACGGGGTACGTATGGTTTTAAAAGCGTGTATGGGGTATTTATAGTGCAAGAAGCGCATACACACATGTTTCCCATTAAACAGCGTGTACGTGCTATTGTATAATATAATATTCTATGTATAATATGTGTATATTCATATAATATATGTAATATATAATATGTGTATAATATGACATTGTATATATAATATGTTTATATACATATAATATATTAAACATATATATACACATGTAAGTGTATCATCT